>NW_028176246.1:0-7500 GCF_949987555.1 Borostomias antarcticus
CCCCCTCCACCCCCCATCTCTCTCTCTCTCTCTCTCTCTCTCTCTCTCCCTCTCTTTCTCTCCTCGCTCTCTCTCTTTCTCTCTCTCTTTCTCTTTCTCTTTCTCTCCCTCTCTCTCTCTTGCCAGGTTTGTGTAGCAGATCTAAAGACTTCTAAGTCCTCATGGGACACTTTCCTGGAATAAGATTACAGCCATGTTGTCATTCCCCAACAACTCCAGCGCTACTAAAACCACTTTTTATTATAAACAACGTAGTTCAGAGGAGAGTCATCCACATGAACGTCCAGCCTTTGAAAAAACAGCCTTCAGAGATGACTAAAGGTGCCTGGGTAGCGCTGTGGGCTGGGGAGAGAGAGGGAGGGAGGGACCTCTCACTTTCTCTCTCTCTCTCTTTCTTTCTTTCACTCTCTCTCTCTGCGGTCACTACAAGGGCTAGCTGGCTCATCTGTCAGACTGGGCCCACAGACAAGACCTTTCACAACACATGGAAATACCGGAGCTCTCCTCCCCTCTCCTCCCCTCTCCTGTCCTGCCCTCATCCTCTCCTCTCCCCTCTTCTTCCCTCCTCTCCTCTCCCCTCCTCCTCTCTCCTCCTCTCCTCTCCCCTCTTCTTCCCCTCCTCTCTCCTCTCCCCTCCTCCTCTCTCCTCTCCCTCCTCCTCTCTCCTCCTCTCTCCTCCTCTCTCTCTCACCTCTAGCCTTTGAATCCTGCAGACTAATCTGGTGGTTGTGGTGCCCAACACACACACACACACACACGGCAGGCACACACATACACACACACACACAAACACACGCACACACACACATACACACGCACACACACACACACGGCAAGCACACACACACACACGGCAGGCACGCAGACCCAGCGGTGAGACAGCAGAAGGAGGGAGCGACATAAAGGAGAGATGGAGAGAGGGAAAAGAGAGGGAGAAATCTGGAGTGAATTAGGGGAGCGCGTCGGTGCTCCTACATAGTTCTGTGGGTGAGTCAGGCAGAGGGGGGAGGAGGAGGAGGAGGGGAGGAGGAAGAGGACGAGCGGGAGAGAGAGAGAGAGGGGGGGGTGCTCTGTGTTCTCTCTTCTCTATCCCTCTCTTTCCTCTCTCTCTCTCTCTCTCTCTTCAGAGACACACGGCACCACTTTGGAGCAGGGGGAGTCCCGTTCTCCCCTGCCCCCCAGTCCCCCCCCCCCCCTCCCCCCAGCCTCTCCCCTCCGAGCAGGGGTCAGGGAGGAGGGGAGGAGGGGAGGAGGGGGGGGGGGGGGGTACTGGCAGCCCTCCAGGCCATGTCAACACAACAGGCCCTGCTCTGCCCTAGTGGCTGCTTTTAGCTCACAGGCTCCACCTCCTCCTCCTCTTCTACCTCTTCATCCTCCTCCACATCCTCCTCTGGTTCTTCCTCCTCCTCCTTCTCCTCCTACTCCTCCTCCTCTTCCTCCTCCACCTCCTCCTTTTCCTCCTCCTCTGCCACCTCAACCTCCTCCACCTCTTCCTCCACTTCCTCTTCTCCTTCTCCTCTTCCTCCACCTCCTCCTTCACCTCCTCGGAATCCCCTCAACGTAGTCCTGTTCAGTTTTTTCATATTGTTCTGTCCTCTTCAGTAAGAGAAAGCTCCTACTGGATTCCTACTGTACTCCTCCTGTACTCCTACTGTGCTCCTACTGGACTCCTACTGGACTCCTACTGTACTCCTCCTGTACTCCTACTGTACTCCTCCTGTACTCATACTGTACTCCTACTGGACTCCTACCACTGTACTCCTACTGTGCTCCTACTGGACTCCTCCTGTACTCCTACTGGACTCCTACTGGACTCCTACTGTACTCCTCCTGGACTCCTACTGTGCTCCTACTGGACTCCTACTGTACTCCTACTGTACTCCTACTGGACTCCTACTGTGCTCCTACTGGACTCCTACTGGACTGCTACTGTACTCCTCCTGTACTCCTACTGTACTCCTACTGGACTCCTACTGTACTCCTACTGGACTCCTACTGGACTGCTACTGTACTCCTACTGTACTCCTACTGGACTCCTACTGTACTCCTACTGGACTCCTACTGGACTGCTACTGTACTCCTAGCCTCAATCACACACTTTCCTTCTCAGTCTCTTGATGTTGTCCCAAAGCAGAGTGGATTTGATATAATGAGTTTAGACAACAACAACAATAAGATGCAGCACGTGTTGGACTGTCTCTCTTCAACTGCAGTCAAGTGAATCTACTTCCCATCCATCCAAAGGACCATTATGTAGACTAGTTAACTAAGAGGGTCGGCTAGTTACCTCTCCAGGGGCCTCACTCCTATTTAACCATCTGCATGAGAGGCCCTCAGGGGCTGCTTTGGCCCCCAGTCCCTCAGCCCCTGAGAGAGAGAGAGAGAGAGAGAGAGAGAGAGAGTGTGTGTGTGTGTGAGAGAGAGAGAGAGAGAGAGAGAGAGAGAGAGAGAGAGAAAGAGAGAAAGAGAGAGAGTGTGTGTGTGTGTGTGTGTGTGGAGAGAGAGAGAGAGAGAGAGAGAGAGAGAGAGAGAGAAAGAGAGAAAGAGAGAAAGAGAGAGAGTGTGTGTGTGTGTGTGTGTGTGTGTGTGAGAGAGAGAGAGAGAGAGAGAGAGAGAGAGAGAGAGAGTGTGTGTGTGTGTGTGTGTGTGTGTGTGTGTGTGTGTGTGTGTGTGTGTGTGAGAGAGAGAGAGAGAGAGAGAGTGCTCTGCCCTAACAATAGCTAATGCTGTTTTATTCATCTGAGCGTGACCCTGCTACCATGACTCTCACACAGCACCACCAGCAGCCCACCAGGAACTGATACACACAAGGCCTGGGGCATCACACCCCCATTATACCCCCATCACACCCCCATCACACCCCCATTATACCCCCAACACCCCCCCATTATACCCCCATCACACCCCCATTATACCCCATCACACCCCCATTATACCCCATCACACCCCGATTATACCCCCATCACACCCCCATTATACCCCCATCACACCCCGATTATACCCCCATCACACCCCCATTATACCCCCATCACACCCCGATTATACCCCCATCACACCCCCATCACATCCTATCACACCCCCATCATACCCCCATCACACCCCCATTATACCCCCATCACACCCCCATTATACCCCCATCACCCCCCTAGCACTCCTCCTGTGAGAGCCAGCTGGTGTTCTGCATGACTGTGCTACACCAGCTGCACCTTAGCAGACAGAAGGGGTCTTCAGAGAATCCTCAACGCGGCGCAAAAGATCATGGACTGCCCTCTCCCCCCCCGATGGACCTTCACACCTCCCGCTGCCTCAGCAGAGCAGAGAACATGATGAAGGACAGCTCTCACCCTGGCTTCCACCTGCTTGACCTTTGCCCTCCGGCAGGCGCTACAGGTGCAGCAGAGCTAAAACGAACAGACTGAAAGACAGTTTCTTCCCCCGAGCCGTAGCCACTCTGAATACCAACATGCTCTAACCCCGCCCTCCCCCCCTCCCCTCCCCACGGTGCAATAAGGAACTGCAGTGCAATATTTTATACAGCGCAATATTTTTTTTATATACATAGCCTATATTTGTAGATTTTCTTACTATTGTGTGATGTTGTTTGTATTGTTCAGAGCAGAAGAAGAGGGAAAAACAGAGGGACAAATGAGGAGAGCACTGGAGAGAGAGAGAGAGAGAGAGACAGAAAATAGTCTCAATGCCAGACCCATGACAGTTCTTTCGCTGATACGCTACATAAGCTACGCTAACTACGTTACTGCACGCTGCAGATCTCTCTATGGATCTGGGACACTTCATGCAAAAATCTGCTGTTCAAATCCTAGCAATTCATTGGTAGCACCAGAATCCCGGCAACACCAATCAGTAACGACTTTCATGATCAGGCGTTCCCACCCATAGATATGCCCCGCCCATCTAACCTGGGCTAGCATCTCTCATTCGCTGCTACGACCTGTCACTCTTTCAATTTCAACCCATCGATACGCCCTCAGAACACCAGCCTGGGTGGTTATACGGAGCGCAGAGATTCAACGTCATATTTGAGTCTGGAGAGAGACTAGAGAGAGAGAGACTCCCTCTGACTCCCTCTCCCTCTCTTTGCCCTCTCCATGTTAGCAAAGGGATCCATTTCACATGCGCAGCTGTACATCACACACACACACACACACACACATGATAAGAACGTCCCGCGCCGGACTGCGCTTTGCTCATTTCATTTTTGTGTCTTTTTCCGCTGTATCGTTGAAATTTCCCAGCATCCCAATTAGCCTTCACTACATGGCGTGGCGCCCTCATGTGCAGTCAGACCTTAAATCATGATTACATTTCACGCAACTTCCGTTGATAATGTTCGTTCAAAAAGAAAGTTCTGTTCCATTAACAAGCAATTAATCGAGTAACCAAATCTTACTCGAGTAAATTCTTATCGGCAATTAATCGATAGTCGATTAACTGTTAACATCCGTACATCACACCCACGGCTGCTAGCTTCTGTGTACAGAACCAAGATATCCTCCATCTGACATGAAACACAAGGTCTTCCTCCTTCCACTTCAGCAAATTTTTATTTTAACAGGTTAGTCTCATTGAGATTGAAAATCTCTTTTACAAGAGAGACCAGGCCAAGAAAGCAGCATAAAGTTACAGACAACATTTCAACATAAATATAATACAAACACAAAGATATCTACACTTAAGAGAAAGGACTAATTACACATGATAGCAGAGGGTAATCAACACCAGGATTATCAACACCAGGGTTATCAACACCAGGGTTACTGCAGATAATCCCACCGTCAGACAAAAACAAATATATGAGATCATTCTTCACAGGGAGGACTCGTTTTGCAGTATTCTCTGTATATTCTCAGTATATTCTCAATATATTATCTGTATATTCTCTGTATATTCTCAGTATATTCTCTTTATATTCTCTGTATATTCTCTGTATATTCTCAGTATATTCTCTGTATATAATCTGTATATTATCTGTTTATTCTCAGTATATTCTCAGTATATTCTCAGTATATAATCTGTATATAATCGGTATATTATCTGTATATTCTCAGTATATTCTCTGTATATTCTCAGTATATTCTCTGTATATAATCTGTATATAATCGGTATATTCTCTGTATATTTTCTGTATATTCTCTATATATTCTCTATATATTCTCAGTATATTCTCAGTATATTCTCTATATATTCTCAGTATATTCTCTGTATATTCTCAGTATATTCTCAGTATATGCTCTGTATATTCTCAATATATTCTCAGTATATTCTCAGTAAATTCTCAGTATATTCTCTGTATATAATCTGTATATAATCTGTATATTCTCTGTATATTCTCAGTATATTATCTGTATATTCTCTGTATATTCTCAGTATATTCTCAGTATATTATCAGTATATTCTCAGTATATTCTCAGTATATTCTCTGTATATAATCTGTATATTCTCTGTATATTCTCTGTATATTCTCTGTATATTCTCTATATATTCTCTATATATTCTCTGTATATTCTCAGTATATTCTCTGTATATTCTCAGTATATTCTCTGTATATAATCTGTATATTATAGCGGCAGTGGCAGTGGCAGTGGCTAGTTGCAAAACTAGAATGGAGAAGTAAGACGCCTCCTTCCCTCCACTAGTCTGGGGGTCCACCTTGGGCAAGTGGTAGTACCCCCTAGCCCCCCTACCTGGGGTTACAGGAAAAAAACCCTGATGACATTACACCAAAAAGGAAGAGAGACCCGGCCCGGAGGAAGCCCGGGGCCCTCGTCTGGAGCCAGGCCCAGACGGAGGGCCCGCATGCGAGCGCCTGGTGGCCGGGCTTACCACGGAGCCCGGCTGGGCCCAGCCCGAATAAGCAACGTGGAAGCACCATCTCCTCCTCCATCGCCCGTGGACCCACCACCCGCGGGAGGAATTGTCGGGGTCGGGTGCGCTGCCAACTAGGTGGCGGTGAAGGCGGGGGACACCGACGGACCGGACCCGGGCGGCAAAGGCTGGCTCTGGGGACATGGAACGTGACCTCGCTGGGGGGGAAGGAGCCGGAGCTTGTGAGGGAGGTGGAGCGATACCAATTACACCTGGTGGGGCTAACCTCCACGCACAGCACCGGCGCCGGAACCAAACTCCTGGATAGGGGTTGGACCCTGTTCTTCTCCGGAGTTGCTCACGGTATGAGGCGTCAGGCAGGTGTGGCTATACTAGCTAGCCCCCAGCTGAGCGCCTCTGTGCTGGAGTTCACCCCAGTGGACGAGAGGGTCGCCTCCCTGCGCCTTAGGACTGTGGGGGGGGGGACTCTGACTGTGGTTTGTGCTTATGCACCGAACAGCAGTTCAGAGTACTCAGCCTTCCTGCAGACCCTGAGTGGAGTCCTTTTGGGGGCTCCTGCAGGGGACTCCAGTGTCCTACTGGGGGACTTCAATGCACACGTAGGCAATGATGGAGAAACTTGGAGGGGCGTGATTGGGAGGCATGGCCACCACGATCTGAACCCGAGTGGTGTTTTGTTGTTGGACTTCTGTGCTAGTCACGGTTTGTCCATAACAAACACCATGTTCGAACACAAGGATGCCCACAAGTACACCTGGCATCAGAACACCTTAGGCCGAAGGTCGATGATCGATTTCGTTATCGTATCATCTGATCTGAGGCCATGCGTTTTGGACACTCGGGTAAAGAGAGGGGCAGAGCTGTCCACTGATCACCATCTGGTGGTGAGCTGGTTTCGATGGCGGGGGAAACTTCTGGACAGACCTGGAAAACCCAAGCGTGTAGTGAGGGTGAACTGGGAACGTCTGGAGGAAGAGCCTGTCCGGAGAGATTTCAATTGCCACCTCCGGCGGAGCTTCTCAGGCATCCCTGTGGAGGTTGGGGACATCGAGCATGAGTGGTCGGTGTTCAAAGCCTCCATTGCTGAAGCTGCGGCTGGGAGCTGTGGCCTGAGGGCCATAGGTACCTCAAGGGGCGGTAACCCTCGGACACCGTGGTGGACAGCGGTGGTCAGGGAAGCCGTCCGACTGAAGAAGGAGGCCTTCCGGGATATGTTAGCCCGGGAGACCCCAGAAACAGTTGCAGGGTATCGACTGGCCCGGAGGGCTGCGGCTTCGGCCGTGACCAAGGCAAAGCAGCGGGTGTGGGAGGAGTTCGGAGAAACCATGGAGAAGGACTGTCGGTCGGCACCAAAGTGTTTCTGGAAGACCATCAGACACCTCAGGAAGGGAAAGCGGGGGACCATCCAAGCTGTATACAGCAAGGAGGGGACACTGCTGACCTCAACTGAGGAGGTTGTTGAGCGTTGGAAGGAGCACTTTGAGGAACTCCTGAACCCGACTAATCCACCCTCTACGAACGAGGCAGAGCCGGAAGATGATGGGGGGTCGTCAATGTCCTTGGAGGAGGTCACTGAGGTAGTCAAACAACTCCACAGTTGCAGAGCCCCAGGGACTGATGAGATCCGTCCAGAAATGCTTAAGGCGCTGGGTG
>NW_028176246.1:12500-28157 GCF_949987555.1 Borostomias antarcticus
AGTGGGCGGGGCCCGGTGTGGCTGAGTGGGCGGGGCCCGGCGTGGCTGAGTGGGAACGCCGTCTCAGCCGCGTCACCTCCTGAACCCGAGTTCACGACCTCTTGAGATCCTTCATTGTTTAAGCAATGTGAAGTGATGCTTTCTTTAACAGCCATTCATCCTCAACAGCCACTCATCTTGACATTCCAGACACGCCTGTGTAAGTAAAGTAGAGTTGTGTAAGTACAGTATCAGCAGCGGCGGCTGATCGTCCAGTGATCGTAGGGTCGGCGGTTCGAATCCCGGCTCCTCCTGACGACATGTTGAAGTGTCCTTGGGCAAAGACACTGAATCCCAAACTGCTCCCAATGAGCAGGCTAGCACCTTGCATGGCAGCTGCTGCCATTGGTGTGTGTGAGTGGGTGAATGAGAGGCTTTAATTGTTAAGTGCTTTGGATAAAAGCGCTTTATAAGTCCAGTCCGTTTACCATTTACAGTTCAGTTCGGCTGGACAGCGGTCAGCATGTCCCGGGGCTGATGCGTCGAACGCATGTGGACCCGATTCTCCATAAGAGACTTCCCCATCGTCAAAGACACGGCTCTCAACTCGATTTACTCTTGATTTAAAAAAATAAATAAAAGTAAACTGCTTTCAAATGAATGTTTTCACGCCTCTGTTCACAGCGTTGAGTGAGAGCAGCAGATTAGATGTCCGTATGCAACATTAACGCCATGTAAATATTCTGTACTGCAAATCTGCAAATTAGAAAGAGAATTATCAATATTTACATCTATGCTTGTTGGAGCAAAGCACAAGAGCTTGATATGAAATACTAAATGTCAAAGCAAGTGGCGTAAAAGAAGAAAGAAATCAGATGTATAATAATAGCAGAACAAACCTCTGAAAGGTCCTAAGCTATGAGCCATGGTGGGGGTTAAAGCCCCTCTCTGACACCCTGCATTGACCCAGACTGGGAAAGTGTGACACTTAACTAGCTCATTACTCCACAATGGGCCCTGAGGAGACCAGCGTGGGGCTGCAGGCGCTCTACAGGCCTCATCCATTCACTGGAGGAGCCATGAAGAGGAGCAGGAGAGACTCAACCAGGAGGAGGAGGGGGGCGTAGGTGAGACGTACAGAAATAAAGTGTTGTGAGAGAGAGAGAGATGATGCAGAGAGAGGAACACAGAGAGAGAGACTTGTGAGAGAGAGAGATGATGATGCAGAGAGAGTAACACAGAGAGAGAGATGATGATGAAGCAGAGAGAGAGACACAGAGACACTTGTGTGAGAGAGAGATGATGCAGAGAGAGGAACACAGAGAGAGAGACAGAGAGAGAGAGGGGGCGACTGAAAGAGAGAGGGGTCGGGACAAGCAGAGAGAGAGAGAGAGGGGGGGGGGCTTCTGCCAGGACTTCCACTCACTCTCAGAGGAGTAGATGGATGGAGGGATGGAGGAGTGGAGGAGTGGAGGGATGGAGGAGTGGAGGGATGAAGGAGTGGAGGGATGGAGGGATGAAGGGATGGAGGGATGAAGGGAGGAATGGATGGAGGGATGGAGGGAGAGTTTGGCTGGCCGGTGTGAGACCGGCTCCAGGGGAAGTCCAGGTCCCCCTGCTAAGCTAGCATTAGCCTCATGCTACTAAACAGGTAGCATAGCAACAAGTGCAGGAAAGAACTGTCCCAGTTTAAGACGGATTAAATTTCTTCCCTATAATATTATCAACAGCAAGTGTTACATGAACATACGTGAAAATACATTTATATATGACGCTTTATTATTGTTATTAGGGCCCGAGCACTGGCGGTGCGAGGCCCTATTGAATTTCGAAGGATTATTAGGGCCCGAGCACACTGGCGGTGCGAGGCCCTATTGTATTTCGAAGGATTATTCTCCTTCTTCTCCTTCTTCCAAAACAAATGCCTTTTTGGCGGCCTAAACATCGATGAAAACGGATGAAACTTTGCAGATACGTCAGTCCCGGTGAAAAATTTGATAATTCATGGGTGACGGAAATGGGCGTGGCAAAACGGCTCAAGAGCGCCCCCTGGAAAATTTAAAATGGCGAGCCCCACCTTCCAGTTTGATGTAGGCAAACGAAATTCGGTGGGCATATGTAGTTCATCGAGACACACTAAAATGTCTCTTGGAGCTATACCCAACATGCAACAGGAAGTCCGCCATCTTGCTTTTAATGTGCTATTTTGTCCTTGTTTTGACCATTTCCATGCCTCGTACTTCAACGAACTCCTCCTACAGATTTCATCCGATCAACTTCATATTCGGTCAGCTTCATCTTAAGACCTTTGTGATCAAAAGTTATCAAAAAAAATGAGTTTTCACCAAACACCCTTGCCGTGGCGCCCCGCCAAAGTTTGACATTTCGCCATAAAACACGAAGTCCTCATAACTCCTACATACATTATCCAATTTGTCCGATATATCTCACGCTTCATGACGGTTCTGTCCTGTACACATCTATGTTTCAGTATTGCATCATACTTATAGCGCCACCTATTGGTGAAACAGGAAGTCCTCATAACTCCTACATACATTATCCAATTCGTCCGATATATCTCACGCTTCATGAAGGTTCTGTCCTGAACACAACTATGTGTCAGTATTGCGTCATACTTATAGCGCCACCTATTGGTGAAACAGGAAGTCCTCATAACTCCTCCATACATTATCCGATTCATCCGATATATCTCACGCTTCATGACGGTTCTGTCCTGAACACATCTATGTGTCAGTATTGCATCATACTTATAGCGCCACCTATTGGTGAAACAGGAAGTCCTCATAACTCCTACATACATTATCCAATTCGTCCGATATATCTCACGCTTCATGAAGGTTCTGTCCTGAACACATCTATGTGTCAGTATTGCGTCATACTTATAGCGCCACCTATTGGTGAAACAGGAAGTCCTCATAACTCCTACATACATTATCCAATTCGTCCGATATATCTCACGCTTCATGAAGGTTCTGTCCTGAACACATCTATGTGTCAGTATTGCGTCATACTTATAGCGCCACCTATTGGTGAAACAGGAAGTCCTCATAACTCCTACATACATTATCCAATTCGTCCGATATATCTCACGCTTCATGAAGGTTCTGTCCTGAACACATCTATGTGTCAGTATTGCGTCATACTTATAGCGCCACCTATTGGTGAAACAGGAAGTCCCCATAACTCCTCCATACATTATCGGATTTGTCCGATATATCTCACGCTTCATGACGGTTCTGTCCTGAACACATCTATGTGTCAGTATTGCGTCATACGTATAGCGCCACCTATTGGTTAAACAGGAAGTCCTTATAACTCCTGCATACATCATCCGATTTGCACCAAATTGCTGATGCTTCATGAAGGTGGCCTTCTGAACCCAGCTATGTGTCGGTATTGAGTCACACTTACAGCGCCACCTACTGGTGAAACAGGAAGTCCTCATAACTCCTCCATACATTATCCAATTTGTCCGATATATCTCACGCTTCATGACGGTTCTGTCCTGAACACATCTATGTGTCAGTATTGCGTCATACTTAAAGCGCCACCTATTGGTGAAACAGGAAGTCCTCATAACTCCTCCATACATTATCCAATTTGTCCGATATATCTCACGCTTCATGACGGTTCTGTCCTGAACACATCTATGTTTCAGTATTGCGTCATACTTATAGCGCCACCTATTGGTGAAACAGGAAGTCCTCATAACTCCTCCATACATTATCCAATTTGTCCGATATAGCTCACGCTTCATGACGGTTCTGTCCTGAACACATCTATGTGTCAGTATTGCGTCATACGTATAGCGCCCCCTATTGGTGAAACAGGAAGTCCTCATAACTCCTGCATACATCATCCGATTTGCACCAAATTGCTGACGCTTCATGAAGGTGGCCTTCTGAACCCATCTATGTGTCGGTATTGAGTCACACTTACAGCGCCACCTACTGGTGAAACAGGAAGTCCTCATAACTCCTACATACGTTATCCGACTTACTCAACATTTCTCACGCTTCATCAAGGTACCGTCCTGAACACATCTATGCTTCGGTATTAAGTCACGCCTAGAGCGCCACCTACTGGTGACAGGAAGTTTCTCTCAGTACTGCACACCGAAATAGCACAGCCTTTAACGGCGCAGCACCCCGACACGCGTGGGGTGCGAGGGCCCGCTCACTGCTGCTCGCAGCACTAGTTGTCATAGAATTTACAACTGGCCTCAAGACTTTTCAGATCTCAGCTTTTTAGGGCCCGAGCACTGGCGGTGCGAGGCCCTATTGAAACTCGAAGGATTATTAGGGCCCGAGCACTGGCGGTGCGAGGCCCTATTGAAACTCGAAGGATTATTAGGGCCCGAGCACTGGCGGTGCGAGGCCCTATTGTATTTCGAAGGATTATTATTATTCTTGTTCTTCTCCCCAAACAAATGCCTTTTTGGCGGCCTAAACATCGATGAAAACGGATGAAACTTTGCAGATACGTCAGTCCCGGTGAAAAATTTGATAATTCATGGGTGCCGGAAATAGGCGTGGCAAAACGGCTCAAGAGCGCCCCCTGGAAAATTTAAAATGGCGAGCCCCACCTTTCAGTTTGATGTAGGCGAACGAAATTCGGAGGGCATATGTATTTCATCGAGCCACACTTAAATGTCTCTTGGAGCTATACCCAACATGCAACAGGAAGTCCGCCATTTTGCTCTTAATGTGCCATTTTGTCCTTGTTTTGACCATTTCCATGCCTCGTACTTCGACGAACTCCTCCTACAGATTTCATCCGATCAACTTCATATCGGGTCAGCTTCATCTTAAGACCTTTGTGATCAAAAGTTATCAAAAAAATTGAGTTTTCACCAAACACCCTTGCCGTGGCGCCCCGCCAAAGTTTGACATTTCGCCATAAAACACGATGTCCTCATAACTCCTCCATACATTATCCCATTTGTCCGATATAGCTCACGCTTCATGACGGTTCTGTCCTGAACACATCTATGTGTCAGTATTGCGTCATACGTATAGCGCCACCTATTGGTGAAACAGGAAGTCCTCATAACTCCTGCATACATCATCCGATTTGCACCAAATTGCTGATGCTTCATGAAGGTGGCCTTCTGAACCCATCTATGTGTCGGTATTGAGTCACACTTACAGCGCCACCTACTGGTGAAACAGGAAGTCCTCATAACTCCTCCATACATTATCCAATTTGTCCGATATATCTCACGCTTCATGACGGTTCTGTCCTGAACACATCTATGTGTCAGTATTGCGTCATACTTATAGCGCCACCTATTGGTGAAACAGGAAGTCCTCATAACTCCTGCATACATCATCCGATTTGCACCAAATTACTGACGCTTCGTGAAGGTCACCTTCTGAACACATCTATGCGTCGATATTGAGTCACACTTACAGCGCCACCTACTGGTGAAACAGGAAGTACTCATAACTCCTCCATACATTATCCAATTTGTCCGATATATCTCACGCTTCATGACGGTTCTGTCCTGAACACATCTATGTGTCAGTATTGCGTCATACTTATAGCGCCACCTATTGGTGAAACAGGAAGTCCTCATAACTCCTGCATACATCATCCGATTTGCACCAAATTGCTGACGCTTCATGAAGGTGGCCTTCTGAACCCATCTATGTGTCGGTATTGAGTCACACTTACAGCGCCACCTACTGGTGAAACAGGAAGTCCTCATAACTCCTACATACATTATCCGATTTACTCAAAACTTCTCACGCTTCATCAAGGTACGGCCCTGAACACATCTATGCATCGGTATTGAGTCACGCTTAGAGCGCCACCTACTGGTGACAGAAAGTTTCTCTCAGTACTGCACACCGAAATAGCACACCCTTTAACGGCGCCACACCCCGACACGCATGGGGTGCGAGGGCCCGCTCACTGCTGCTCGCAGCCCTAGTTAGGGCCCGAGCACTGGCGGTGCGAGGCCCTATTGTATTTCGAAGGATTATTATTAGGGCCCGAGCACTGGTGGTGCGAGGCCCTATTGAAACTCGAAGGATTATTATTCTCCTTCTCCTTCTCCTTCTTCTCCTTCTCCTTTACTCCAAACAAATGCCTTTTAGGCGGCCTGAACATCGATGAAAACGGATGAAACTTTGCAGATACGTCAGTCCCGGTGAAAAATTTGATAATTCATGGGTGACGGAAATGGGCGTGGCAAAACGGCTCAAGAGCGCCCCCTGGAAAGTTTAAAATGGCGAGCCCCACCTTTCAGTTTGATGTAGGCTAACGAAATTCGGTGGGCATATGTATTTCATCGAGCCACACTTAAATGTCTCTTGGAGCTATACCCAACATGCAACAGGAAGTCCGCCATGTTGCTCTTAATGTGCCATTTTGTCCTTGTTTTGACCATTTCCATGCCTCGTACTTCGACGAACTCCTCCTACAGATTTCATCCGATCAACTTCATATCGGGTCAGCTTCATCTTAAGACCTTTGTGATCAAAAGTTATCAAAAAAATTGAGTTTTCACCAAACACCCTTGCCGTGGCGCCCCGCCAAAGTTTGACATTTCGCCATAAAACACGAAGTCCTCATAACTCCTCCATACATTATCCAATTTGTCCGATATATCTCACGCTTCATGACGGTTCTGTCCTGAACACATCTATGTGTCAGTATTGCGTCATACTTATAGCGCCACCTATTGGTGAAACAGGAAGTCCTCATAACTCCTCCATACATTATCCAATTTGTCCGATATATCTCACGCTTCATGACGGTTCTGTCCTGAACACATCTATGTTTCAGTATTGCGTCATACTTATAGCGCCACCTATTGGTGAAACAGGAAGTCCTCATAACTCCTCCATACATTATCCAATTTGGTCGATATAGCTCACGCTTCATGACGGTTCTGTCCTGAACACATCTATGTGTCAGTATTGCGTCATACGTATAGCGCCACCTATTGGTGAAACAAGAAGTCCTCATAACTCCTGCATACATCATCCGATTTGCACCAAATTGCTGACGCTTCATGAAGGTGGCCTTCTGAACCCATCTATGTGTCGGTATTGAGTCACACTTACAGCGCCACCTACTGGTGAAACAGGAAGTCCTCATAACTCCTACATACGTTATCCGATTTACTCAACATTTCTCACGCTTCATCAAGGTACCGTCCTGAACACAACTATGCTTCGGTATTGAGTCACACCTAGAGCGCCACCTACTGGTGACAGGAAGTTTCTCTCAATACTGCACACCGAAATAACACAGCCTTTAACGGCGCAGCACCCCGACACGCGTGGGGTGCGAGGGCCCGCTCACTGCTGCTCGCAGCACTAGTTATTCTTGTTCTTCTCCCCAAACAAATGCCTTTTTGGCGGCCTAAACATCGATGAAAACGGATGAAACTTTGCAGATACGTCAGTCCCGGTGAAAAATTTGATAATTCATGGGTGCCGGAAATAGGCGTGGCAAAACGGCTCAAGAGCGCCCCCTGGAAAATTTAAAATGGCGAGCCCCACCTTTCAGTTTGATGTAGGCGAACGAAATTCGGAGGGCATATGTATTTCATCGAGCCACACTTAAATGTCTCTTGGAGCTATACCCAACATGCAACAGGAAGTCCGCCATTTTGCTCTTAATGTGCCATTTTGTCCTTGTTTTGACCATTTCCATGCCTCGTACTTCGACGAACTCCTCCTACAGATTTCATCCGATCAACTTCATATCGGGTCAGCTTCATCTTAAGACCTTTGTGATCAAAAGTTATCAAAAAAATTGAGTTTTCACCAAACACCCTTGCCGTGGCGCCCCGCCAAAGTTTGACATTTCGCCATAAAACACGATGTCCTCATAACTCCTCCATACATTATCGGATTTGTCCGATATATCTCACGCTTCATGACGGTTCTGTCCTGAACACATCTATGTGTCAGTATTGCGTCATACTTATAGCGCCACCTATTGGTGAAACAGTACGTCCTCATAACTCCTCCATACATTATCCGATTTGTCCGATATATCTCACGCTTCATGACGGTTCTGTCCTGAACACATCTATGTGTCAGTATTGCATCATACTTATAGCGCCACCTATTGGTGAAACAGGAAGTCCTCATAACTCCTCCATACATTATCCAATTTGTCCGATATTTCTCACGCTTCATGACGGTTCTGTCCTGAACACATCTATGTGTCAGTATTGCGTCATACTTATAGCGCCACCTATTGGTGAAACAGGAAGTCCTCATATCTCCTACATACATTATCCGATTTGTCCGATATTTCTCACGCTTCATGACGGTTCTGTCCTGAACACATCTATGTGTCAGTATTGCGTCATACTTATAGCGCCACCTATTGGTGAAACAGGAAGTCCTCATAACTCCTCCATACATTATCCAATTCGTCCGATATATCTCACGCTTCATGAAGGTTCTGTCCTGAACACATCTATGTGTCAGTATTGCGTCATACTTATAGCGCCACCTATTGGTGAAACAGTATGTCCTCATAACTCCTCCATACATTATCCAATTTGTCCTATATATCTCACGCTTCATGACGGTTCTGTCCCGAACACATCTATGTGTCAGTATTGCGTCATACTTATAGCGCCACCTATTGGTGAAACAGGAAGTCCTCATAACTCCTCCATACATTATCCAATTTGTCCGATATATCTCACGCTTCATGACGGTTCTGTCCTGAACACATCTATGTGTCAGTATTGTGTCATACTTATAGCGCCACCTATTGGTGAAACAGGAAGTCCTCATAACTCCTGCATACATCATCCGATTTGCACCAAATTGCTGACGCTTCATGAAGGTCACCTTCTGAACACATCTATGCGTCGGTATTGAGTTACACTTACAGCGCCACCTACTGGTGAAACAGGAAATACTCATAACTCCTACATACATTATCCGATTTACTCCAAATTGCTCATGCTTGATGAAGGTCGCATCTTGAACACATCTGTAGGTCAGTATTGCGTCATACCTACAGCGCCACCTACTGCTTACAGGAAGTCCTCATAACTCCTACATACTTTGTCCGATTTACACAACATTTCTCACGCTTCATCAAGGTACCGTCCTGAACACATCTATGCTTCGGTATTGAGTCACGCCTAGAGCGCCACCTACTGGTGACAGGAAGTTTCTCTCAGTACTGCACACCGAAATAGCACAGCCTTTAACGGCGCAGCACCCCGACACGCATGGGGTGCGAGGGCCCGCTCACTGCTGCTCGCAGCCCTAGTTATTATTCTACCTTCTTCTTCTCCCCAAACAAATGCCTTTTTGGCGGCCTAAACATCGATGAAAACGGATGAAACTTTGCAGATACATCAGTCCTGGTGAAAATCGGATATTTCATTGGTGACGGAAATGGGCGTGGCAAAACGGCTCAAGAGCGCCCCCTGGAAAGTTTAAAATGGCGAGCCCCACCTTTCAGTTTGATGTAGGCTAACGAAATTCGGTGGGCATATGTATTTCATCGAGTCACACTTAAATGTCTCTTGGAGCTATACCCAACATGCAACAGGAAGTCCGCCATTTTGCTCTTAATGTGCCATTTTGTCCTTGTTTTGACCATTTCCATGCCTCGTACTTCGACGAACTCCTCCTACAGATTTCATCCGATCAACTTCATATCGGGTCAGCTTCATCTTAAGACCTTTGTGATCAAAAGTTATCAAAAAAATTGAGTTTTCACCAAACACCCTTGCCGTGGCGCCCTGCCAAAGTTTGACATTTCGCCATAAAACACGAAGTCCTCATAACTCCTCCATACATTATCCAATTTGTCCGATATATCTCACGCTTCATGACGGTTCTGTCCTGAACACATCTATGTGTCAGTATTGCGTCATACTTATAGCGCCACCTATTGGTGAAACAGGAAGTCCTCATAACTCCTCCATACATTATCCAATTTGTCCGATATATCTCACGCTTCATGACGGTTCTGTCCTGAACACATCTATGTGTCAGTATTGCGTCATACTTATAGCGCCACCTATTGGTGAAACAGGAAGTCCTCATAACTCCTCCATACATTATCCAATTTGTCCGATATATCTCACGCTTCATGACGGTTCGGTCCTGAACACATCTATGTGTCAGTATTGCGTCATACTTATAGCGCCACCTATTGGTGAAACAGGAAGTCCTCATAACTCCTCCATACATTATCCAATTTGTCCGATATATCTCACGCTTCATGACGGTTCTGTCCTGAACACATCTATGTGTCAGTATTGCGTCATACTTATAGCGCCACCTATTGGTGAAACAGGAAGTACTCATAACTCCTCCATACATTATCCAATTTGTCCGATATATCTCACGCTTCATGACGGTTCTGTCCTGAACACATCTATGTGTCAGTATTGCGTCATACTTATAGCGCCACCTATTGGTGAAACAGGAAGTCCTCATAACTCCTCCATACATTATCCAATTTGTCCGATATATCTCACGCTTCATGACGGTTCTGTCCTGAACACATCTATGTGTCAGTATTGCGTCATACTTATAGCGCCACCTATTGGTGAAACAGGAAGTCCTCATAACTCCTCCATACATTATCCAATTTGTCCAATATATCTCACGCTTCATGACGGTTCGGTCCTGAACAGATCTATGTGTCCGTATTGTGTCATTCTTATAGCGCCACCTATTGGTGAAACAGGAAGTCCTCATAACTCCTGCATCCATCATCCGATTTGAACCAAATTGCTGACGCTTCATGAAGGTCACCTTATGAACACATCTATGCGTCGGTACTGAGTCACACTTACAGCGCCACCTACTGGTGAAACAGGAAGTCCTCATAACTCCTACATACGTCATCCGATTTACTCCAAATTGCTCACGCTTGATGAAGGTCGCATCCTGAACACATCTGTAGGTCAGTATTGAGTCATACTTATAGCGCCGCCTACAGGTCAAGCAGGAAGTCATCATAACTCCTACATACATTATCCGACTTATTCAACATTTCTCAAGCTTCATCAAGGTACCGTCCTGAACACATCTATGCATCGGTATTGAGTCACACTTAGAGCGCCACCTACTGGTGACAGGAAGTTTCTCTCAGTACTGGACACCGAAATAGCACAGCCTTTAACGGCGCCGCACCCCGACACGCGTGGGGTGCGAGGGCCCGCTCAATGCTGCTCGCAGCCCTAGTTATTATTCTTCTCCTTCTTCTCCTTCTTCTTCTCCTTTACTCCAAACAAATGCCTTTTAGGCGGCCTGAACATCGATGAAAACGGATGAAACTTTGCAGATACGTCAGTCCCGGTGAAAAATTTGATAATTCATGGGTGACGGAAATGGGCGTGGCAAAACGGCTCAAGAGCGCCCCCTGGAAAGTTTAAAATGGCGAGCCCCACCTTTCAGTTTGATGTAGGCTAACGAAATTCGGTGGGCATATGTATTTCATGGAGCCACACTTAAATGTCTCTTGGAGCTATACCCAACATGCAACAGGAAGTCCGCCATTTTGCTCTTAATGTGCCATTTTGTCCTTGTTTTGACCATTTCCATGCCTCGTACTTCGACGAACTCCTCCTACAGATTTCATCCGATCAACTTCATATCGGGTCAGCTTCATCTTAAGACCTTTGTGATCAAAATTTATCAAAAAAATTGAGTTTTCACCAAACACCCTTGCCGTGGCGCCCTGCCAAAGTTTGACATTTCGCCATAAAACACGAAGTCCTCATAACTCCTCCATACATTATCCAATTTGTCCGATATATCTCACACTTCATGACGGTTCTGTCCTGAACACATCTATGTGTCAGTATTGCGTCATACTTATAGCGCCACCTATTGGTGAAACAGGAAGTCCTCATAACTCCTCCATACATTATCCAATTTGTCCGATATATCTCACGCTTCATGACGGTTCTGTCCTGAACACATCTATGTGTCAGTATTGCGTCATACTTATAGCGCCACCTATTGGTGAAACAGGAAGTCCTCATAACTCCTCCATACATTATCCGATTTGTCCGATTTATCTCACGCTTCATGATGGTTCTGTCCTGAACACATCTATGTGTCAGTATTGCGTCATACTTATAGCGCCACCTATTGGTGAAACAGGAAGTCCTCATAACTCCTGCATACATCATACGATTTGCACCAAATTGCTGACGCTTCATGAAGGTCACCTTCTGAACACATCTATGCGTCGGTATTGAGTTACACTTACAGCGCCACCTACTGGTGAAACAGGAAGTACTCATAACTCCTACATACATTATCCGATTTACTCCAAATTGCTCATGCTTGATGAAGGTCGCATCTTGAACACATCTGTAGGTCAGTATTGCGTCATACCTACAGCGCCACCTACTGCTTACAGGAAGTCCTCATAACTCCTACATACTTTGTCCGATTTACACAACATTTCTCACGCTTCATCAAGGTACTGTCCTGAACACATCTATGCGTCGGTATTGAGTCACGCTTAGAGCGCCACCTACTGGTGACAGGAAGTTTCTGTCAGTACTGGACACCGAAATAGCACACCCTTTAACGGCGCCACACCCCGACCCGCGTGGGGTGCGAGGGCCCGCTCACTGCTGCTCGCAGCCCTAGTTGTTCTTAAAACCTATTGATCCAGTCCCCTGCCTTTTGCTATTCTAAACACTTTAAACCTTTGTTCTCTCCCTCTCTTGTAATTCCAAACACCTCCTGAACCTCTGTCTTCCCCACTTCTTTGTTAAGACAGACACCCCTGTCGTGATATCCTCACCAGGACAGGAAGGTCTCACACCTCAACCTTCCCGTCCTGGCTCAGGCCATCGTTCCTTTGTCTATATTCAAAGTGTACCGCGCTTTTCTTTGCATCCCTCGACCACTGTTTGATGTCCGTCACCTTATTATGACGTGTATAGATGAGTCAGCCAACCAAATCTCTGCTAGCGTTACATCCTTGTATTAAGCACATATAAGGCTGTGCCAGACGAGCTTTGACTTCACTTCTTTCTGATGAACCACTCTGTGTTTTATCCTGAGGTCCTTTTGCATCGTATTGTTTTCTTAATAAATTTGACTGAACCTTTTTGTGCGAACCTTGGCAAATCCTTTTTTGACATAAGATCAAAACTTCTTCAACATTTTATTCTGGGATACCATCGAACGGCATATAATTCCTTTGAATTAGCATTAGAGAGTGTCCGTCGCTAATGGCTCTTAGCTTCTGTGCACATTTAGAAAGAACGTAGCCGGAATGAGTTGGCTTTTAGCATCCAGTTGTGTAGATGATGGCTGATGTAATAATGTCTGTGTTCATGTTGAAGTGACAGGGGGAGAGGGCACAGTCAGATTGTTAGAGGATAAATAGGTGAGGTTGAGAGGGCTGTGGAACGGCTGTTATTAATACTGTTTTTGTGTGATAAACAGCTCGTTGAACTCGGGAGGGAGCTGCTGTGGCTCGGTCGGTAACAGGGAGGCTGGTGTTTGTCACAAACGTGAGATGAAAGTATAGTACGCTGTCACAAAAAAATGTCTGGAGCGGGAAAAAAAATGGATTAACCGTTTTTTGGTAGTCCACCGACGAGATAAATCCAGTTCAAAAGCAACATATTATACAGAAAACCGCTAGATCTTTACAGCACTTTGATCCACAGTTTGTTTGTTTATGTAAATCATACAGTAAATGAGATGAACGAGATATCAGTCAGTCACTGTTTGTCTGTTTGGGTAAAGAATGAGAGATCAGGACAGATGGCTGGTGATTCTGAGAAGGAACACAAGCATTAGCAGAGTGTTTCTGAGACCGTCGGGCTAGGCATGGTCCTGGGACCGTGGGCTAGGCATGGTCCTGGGACCGTCGGGCTAGGCATGGTCCTGGGACCGTCGGGCTAGGCATGGTCCTGGAACCGTGGGGCTAGGCATGGTCCTGGGACCGTGGGGCTAGGCATGGTTCAGTGTGTTCTAGGCATGGTTCAGTGTGTTCTAGGCATGGTTCAGTGTGTTCTAGGCATGGTCATGTGACCGTCGGGCTAGGCATGGTTCAATGTGTTCTAGGCATGGTTCAGTGTGTTCTAGGCATGGTCCTGTGACCGTCGGGCTAGGCATGGTCCTGTGACCGTCGGGCTAGGCATGGTCCTGGGGCCGTGGGGCTAGGCATGGTCCTGGGACCGTGGGGCTAGGCATGGTTCTGGGACCGTGGGGATAGGCAAGTTCCTGGGGCCGTGGGCTAGGCATGGTTCAGTGTGTTCTAGGCATAGTTCAGTGTGTTCTAGCCATAGTTCAGTGTGTTCTAGGCATGGTTCAGTGTGTTCTAGGCATAGTTCAGTGTGTTCTAGGCATGGTTCAGTGTGTTCTAGGCATGGTTCAGTGTGTTCTAGGCATGGTTCAGTGTGTTCTAGGACCTCCGGGGTAGGCACGGTTCGGAGAGATGTAGGAAGTGTTTTCTGGATTGGCAATCTCTCCGGAACAGAGGACGGAGAGAAGGAAGAGAGAGAAGAACAACAAAGTACAGCTAGTTCTGTAAACACAGGCCGACCACACATACCTCCACCCTGACCGACCACACATACCTCCACCCTGACCGACCACACATACCTCCACCCTGACACTGGCAAGACATGCAGCTACTCACCACTATGTGGGCTCGGTCTCTCTCTCTCTCTCTCTCTCTCTCTCTCTGTCTCTCTCTCTCTCGCTCTCTCTGTCTCTCTGTCTCTCTCTCTCTCTCTCTCTCTCTCTCTCTCTCTCTCTCTCTCTCTCTCGCTCTCTGTCTCTCTATCTCTCTCTCTCTCTCTCGCTCTCTCTGTCCCTCTCTCGCTCTCTCTCTCTCTCTCGCTCTCTCTGTCTCGCTCTCTCTCTCTCTCGCTCTCTCGCTTTCTCTCTCTCTCTCTCTCTCGCTCTCTCTCTCCAATTCCCTCCCTCCCTCTCTGTGTCCCACCCCTCCTCTCTCCCGCTCTTTCCCTCACTTGCTCGCCCCCTCTCTTCCAGACTTTGACTCTCTCTCTTTCTCTCTCTCTCTCTCTTTCACACACACACACACACACTCTCACACACACACACACACACACACACAAAGACCTCATTCTTTCAGTTGGTGGCTTTTCTTTCAGAACTGAAAGCTTGCGGAGGGGAAACGAACACTCCCCCCTCTGCAGCTGTGAACCGTCCCCTACCTCGTCATCACACACACACACACACACACACACACACACACAGGGTCACGGGGTCACAGACCACGCCCGTGCAGCCTGCAAGAGGGAGAGGAGAGGAGGAGGGGGAGGAGGAGGGGAGGAGAGGAGGGGGAGAGGAGGAGGGGAGGAGGAGGAGAGGAGGAGGAGAGGAGGAGGAGGGGAGGGGAGGAGGAGGAGGAGGGGAGGGAAGGAGGAGGGGAGGAGGAGGAGAGGAGGGGAGGAGGAGGCGAGGAGGAGAAGGGGAGGAAAGGGGGAGGAGGAAATCAGAGACACTCGGTCCCTCCTCACAAATTCACAGAGAAATAAACATGACTGTGGCTGTTTTTCCTCTGTTCCTTCCCTCACTGCCTTTCCTCTCTCCTCTCCCTCCTCCTCCACCCCATAATCCCCTCCTTCTCTTGCTTACCCATCCCTCCCTTCCTCCATCCCTCCCTACCAGAGCCCTTCCTCCCACTCTCTCTCTCTCTTCTTTC
>NW_028176245.1:0-5000 GCF_949987555.1 Borostomias antarcticus
TGAGGTGCTTCAGCCTAGCTCCAGACAGACTACAATTATAGGTGATCAATTATAGGTGATCAACTACCACTCTCTCTCTCCCCTCTCTCTCTCCCCCTCTCTCTCTCTCCCTCCCCCCTCTCTCCCTCTCTCTCTCTCTCTCCTCTCCCCCTCCCTCTCTCTCCCTCTCTCCCTCCCCCTCTCTCTCCCTCTCCTCCCTCTCACTCTCTCTCTCTCTCTCTCTCTCTCTATCCCTCTCTCTCTCCCTCTCTCTCTCCCTCTCTCTCTCCCTCCCTCTCTCTCCTTCTCTCTCTCCCTCTCTCTCCCTATCTCTCTATCCCTCTCTCTCTCCCTCTCTCTCCCTCTCTCTCTCTCTCTCCTCGCTCTCTCTCTCATCTCTAGTGGATATGAATGCATATGGATAAGTGAATATTAATGGGTGTGTTTTAATGGATGACATCTATCTGTTGCTGTTATTGGGAGGAATCCTGTTACAGTTGAATTTGAAAGCACGTGGTACAAGGCATCACACACACACACACACACACACACGTATTCTGACTGCTCTCTGCTGTTCTCAGAATGGGTAATCAATTCTTCGGCCTGTGAAACTGAGAATTGTAAATTCTGCTCCCACCCCTCTGCTGTCTGATTAAAGCCCATCTCTTCATCTCCATGGCAAGCATTAGCCAAAGGGCTTCCGGAACTCTCTTGGCATTGGGAAGAAGGGTGTGGTCATATGACCCCGGCATCACCATCATCATGACTCATGATGCATACTGTATCTGATGTCAGGCATGTGATGTCTCAACGTCTTTCTTTTTATCTTCTCTCTTTCTCTCTCTCTTTCTCTACATCTCTCTGTTTCTCTCCATCTCCCTCTCCATCCCTCTCTCTTCCTCCATCACTCTCATCTCCCTCCATCCCTTTCTCTTCCTCCATCCCTCTCTCCCTCCATCCCTCTCACTCCCTCCATCCCTCTCTCTTCCTCCATCCCCGCTCTCTCCCTCCATCCCTCTCTCTCCCTCCATCCCTCTCTCTCCCTCCATCCCTCTCTCTTCCTCCATCCCCTCTCTCCTGAGGGGACGTCTCTCTTCCTCCGGCGTGACCTTGTGGTGACTGATGTGCCCCGGCGCCCAGGTGACAGGGAAAGGGCGTGACATCATCAGAGCGGGACAGACCTCAATGAGTCACAGGGAGGCTGCAGAGGCGTCACCCCGACACTGCACACCCCATTAGAGTCATTAAGACGAGGGGGGAGAGAGAGAGAGAGAGAGAGAGTGAGAGAGAGAGAGAGAGAGAGAGAGAGAGAGAGAGAGGAAGAAAAAAAAAAGAAACTTCTTTACCCCTTCAGGCAATTGTCACCTATGCCTCCTGAAACTGTGAGCTACATTGGCTAATAAGCAGTCGGTGTGTGCTGGGCTGTCCCGGATATCTCCTCCTTGCTGTGGAGGTTTCCTCTATGGAATCTCCACCTCTTCAGACAAATCATCTCTTCGTATGACTTCCTGTATATCTCCTAGTCATCGCTTAGCTGCTCTTATCTGTCTGTCTGCATGGGATCTTTAAGATACCATACTGTGTGTTCCCGTCCTTTATGCGTTGTGTGTGTGTGTGTGTGTGTGTGTGTGTGTGTGTGTGTGTGTGTGGTGTGCGTGCGTGTGTGTGGAGGCGCTAGACTAGCACCGCACCTGTGAAAACGCTTGGAATTACCGAGCGCCGACATCTACCTCCCTTCTTATATCCTCCTCTCTATCTTTCTCTCTCTCTCTCTCTCTCTCTCTCTCTCTCTCCGATCTATTTTCTCTGGACAGCGCAGCGTTTCCTCCGCCCGGCTCCTCAAACCCCGCGTTCGTCGCGATGATCTCTCCTGTCAGCCCTCCGTTGACATGTGCGAGGGAGGACTTGTCGTCGTGTGACCTCACGTCGCTGTGTGGCGCCGACGGGTTCTGTCATCTGGCTCGTCATCGAGGGGCGCGGAGGGATGAGAGTGGGACATAAACACTTATGAAAGGGAGAGGAAGAGAGAGGGGAGGAGAGAGACTAGAGAGAGAGAGAGAGAGAGAGAGAGAGAAGGGGACAGAGAGAGAGCGAGAGGGAAATGGGGAGAAAGAGAGTGAGAGGGAGATAGGGAGAGGAAGGTAGAGAGAGAAAGGGAGAAAGGGAGAGAGAGTTTGTGTAAATCATCTGATCTGCAACACGATGTGCAGAGATAATAACTCAGTGTGTGTGTGTGTGTGTCAGCGGGTCCTCCCTCTGCATTCCTAGTGGCTGGAGGTAGGGCGGTGCCTCTGCCCAGCCTGGGAGCACAGTGATCACAGGGGGAGTGTGGGAGGGGCATAGACACACACACACATACGCGCGCACACACACGCGCACAGCAGCGCGGCAACGCTGGTTCTCAGAGCGGGGCGCTGATGTCGCTACAGCAGCTGGATGTAAGGGACCGCGGAGCACGTCGGCTTTCGACACGGGGGACAACGTGATGTTGACGCTTTTTTAAAATCTAGACAAAATGAGACCGCGCGCACGTGTGTGTGTGCGCGTTCTGCGATTGGGAAGGTGTTGAGTGTGTGTGGGGGCGTGAGACAGAAAACTGTGTCAGTGGGTCTAGGAGGTGTTGAGCGATCGTGGGCTTGCACGTGCGTGCATGTGTGTGAACGAGTAAAAGAGTGTGTGTGTCTGTGTGTGTGTGACTGTGGAACGTCCCGAGAGGAGGAGGAGAGGGGTTGGGTGGGAGGGGTAGGGGGGGCATCCAGATGTGGCCAGGAAGGACCCTCCGATACCCGGGGCTGTAGACCCCTGTTGGGGGCGGCGGGCGGGGGCGGGGTGGGGGGGGGGGGGGTTTGGGCGCCATGGGGAACAGCGCCAACAAGAAGAGGGTCCAGGCGGTGGCGTGCGGCGGGTCACCGTGCCATCCCAAACCGGCGCCCGCGTCTCGCCCAAGGAAGAGCAAGGGATTCTGGTCCTTCGGACGGGCAGACAACCTAAAGACTGGTGAGAGCAATGCTGAGCTGCTGCGTGTGTGTGTGTGTGTGTGTGTGTGTGTGTGTGTGTGTGTGTGTGTAGTGTATTTTGTAAGTGTTTTCAGGGGCTTTAGTTGAGGTGTTTGAGTGTCTGATTGCTTTCTGTCTTGTCTAGCGCATAACACTGACTGGATATGACAACAGAATGCTGTGTGCGTGCGTGTGTGTGTGCGTGCGTACGTGTGTGTGTGCGTGTGTGTGTATGTGTGCTTACCGGATGGACGGTGTTCCCATGCTGACTTTACATTCGTCAGCTCCTCGTTAATGCACAAGTGTGGGGAAGAGAGTTTGTGTGTGTGTGTGTGTGTGTGTGTGTGCGTGTGTGTGTGTGTGTGTGTGTGTGTGCGTGCGTGCGTGTGTGTGTGTGTGTGTGAGAGAGCTTCCTGTTCCAGTGGGTTGACTCACCTGCTGACAGATCCACTGTGTGAGAAAATGTGCTTTCTATGCTCTCTTTGTTTTTCTGTTGCGGCATATCATGCTGTGTGTGTGTGTGTGTGTAGGTGTGTCTGGAAAAAGCTCATCTCTGTCAGTGGCCTCACTCCCTGGAACTAAATCAAGCAGACAAACAGGTTTAGCATAACACACACACACACACACACACACACACACACACACACAATGCCCAGGCACTGATTGAAATTCCACAACATTGGCTACATTTCCATTGCGGACAGCTTGTCTGATTGCTTGGGATTCATCAGTGCATCACGTCATGGTTAGAAGTCTACCTCACCCTGGCCAGGTGTCCCCCCCTGGAGAGAAGCCCCTGGCCAGGTGTCCCCCCCTGGAGAGAAGCCCCTGGCCAGGTGTCCCCCCCTGGAGAGAAGCCCCTGGCCAGGTGTCCCCCCCTGGAGAGAAGCCCCTGGCCAGGTGTCCCCCCCTGGAGAGAAGCCCCTGGCCAGGTGTCCCTCCCTGGAGAGAAGCCCCTGGCCAGGTGTCCCTCCCTGGAGAGAAGCCCCTGGCCAGGTGTCCCTCCCTGGAGAGAAGCCCCTGGCCAGGTGTCCCTCCCTGGAGAGAAGCCCCTGGCCAGGTGTCCCTCCCTGGAGAGAAGCCCCTGGCCAGGTGTCCCTCCCTGGAGAGAAGCCCCTGGCCAGGTGTCCCCCCCCCAGAGAGAAGCCCCTGGCCAGGTGTCCCTCCCTGGAGAGAAGCCCCTGGCCAGGTGTCCCTCCCTGGAGAGAAGCCCCTGGCCAGGTGTCCCTCCCTGGAGAGAAGCCCCTGGCCAGGTGTCCCTCCCTGGAGAGAAGCCCCTGGCCAGGTGTCCCCCCCTGGAGAGAAGCCCCTGGCCAGGTGTCCCTCCCTGGAGAGAAGCCCCTGGCCAGGTGTCCCTCCCTGGAGAGAAGCCCCTGGCCAGGTGTCCCTCCCTGGAGAGAAGCCCCTGGCCAGGTGTCCCTCCCTGGAGAGAAGCCCCTGGCCAGGTGTCCCTCCCTGGAGAGAAGCCCCTGGCCAGGTGTCCCCCCCCCAGAGAGAAGCCCCTGGCCAGGTGTCCCCTCTGGAGAGAAGCCCCTGGCCAGGTGTCCCTCCCTGGAGAGAAGCCCCTGGCCAGGTGTCCCTCCCTGGAGAGAAGCCCCTGGCCAGGTGTCCCTCCCTGGAGAGAAGCCCCTGGCCAGGTGTCCCTCCCTGGAGAGAAGCCCCTGGCCAGGTGTCCCCTCTGGAGAGAAGCCCCTGGCCAGGTGTCCCTCCCTGGAGAGAAGCCCCTGGCATCTGTCCTGCTCTGTGGGGGGTCAGCTTGAGGGGCCTGGGGCCTGATTGGATATAGGTCTGTCCAATTGCGACTAGAGGCATGTGGGTCTGATGGTTGATAACGACCCTTTCAAATCGAAATAAACGCAGGGTTTCCAGACCCTTCGCAATTTTACAAACTGGGTCTGGTGAAGTCAGGCTACCAGTTCTCCACCACCAAAAACAAAACGATCATCTCTGCCCATTTGATCTTTTTTAAATGACGCACAACATTGTGTCCTTGACCAACGTACACTAAGTTTCAAAGTGTAAATA
>NW_028176245.1:7500-11894 GCF_949987555.1 Borostomias antarcticus
GCTGACCAACTGTGTCCAGACATGTCCCTCATCACTGGACGAGAGGTGGAGGGCAGAGATGTGAATGAAGGGCTGAGAGAGAGAGAGAGTGAGAAAGAGAGAGAGAGAGAGAGAGAGAGAGAGAGTGTTCATAAAGCCAGACTGGGCCGTGATACTACCTATTTCATTATCACTGCTGGCGAAACCTTGGCTGGGCCCTTTGATTTCTACAAGCAGAGCTCTCTATCTCTCTATCTCTCGCTCTAGCTCTCGCTCTAGCTCTCTTTCTCTCTCTATCTCTCCAGCTCTCTCCAGCTCTCTCTGTCTCTCTTGCTCTCGTCTCCCTTTCTTCTTTGAAGATATCTTCTGTACTCTCCACCACTGTCATGGACTCCCCACTGAGAGATTAGCCAATACACAGGCTTCCTCTCCTCCCCTCTCTTCTCCTCTCCTCTTATCTCCTCTCCCCTCCTCTCTTCTCTTCTTCTCTCCTCTCCTCTGTGCACCCCTCCTCCCTCCCTCCCTCCCTCCCTATTTTCTCTCCTTCCTCTCTGTTACACACACTCCTCCTCACTCGTCCCCTTCTTTCACTCTCTTCTTTGACTCACATTCCTCTTTCTTCCTGCCAGTCCCTGTTATAAAATCACTATAACACACGGCCTCGAGTGGTTTATTGCTTTTATACAACGGTTACTACAGCTATTAGTGTAAAATAAAGACACAGCAATGTAAAATATAAACATTTATTCAAAACGAAGCATCATTCCCTCAATTCCGCCGAGCAAAATAGTTCCCCTAACAAAAGGGTTGCCAAGCAACAACAGCAACAACTATTGGATCAAATGGGAGGCGCATTAATACTGAAAATGGAATGATATGCGGTCCCAGGTGTGTGTTACAAAGTATTTTAACACGGCTTCCAGCCAATCAGAATCAAGAACCAGAACTAACCGTTGTTAATGTTTTATTCTTGTTTGCTTCTGAAAACTACTGCTTAGTGGTGGAACCTTACAGCTAACCACCGGCTGGGTCTCCTGTTACAGAAACACATACAGCTATAGCAGCACTAAGAACATTAAGACCGTTTGTCATGACCCGGCTCTAAGGCAATGACAAATGGAGCCGACGTGGTTGTCAATACAAAGTAACAAAAGTTTATTTAAGTGAATAAAGATGTGTGTAAATCAGTGGATCAGTAGTGTATTGCGAGTGAATGAATGAGTGGAAACATGGTGTATGTACGTCAGGAGGTGCCAAAAAGAAAGACTGACATGGTAGCCGCCGGGCGGGAGATGGGTCAGAGCCATTCGGACCAGGCTGAGGTGCTCTTATATAGGACGCTGGCCAGGTTCACTCGGTCAGCTTAATGAGCTGGGCCCCGCCCACTTGCGCAGAAGAGCAGACGGTTAACCAATCACAGACGGCCAGCTCTACTGGTCGTCACGCCGTTAAAAAGACATGAAGAATTGTGACCCGGTGCTGACGGTCAGGGGTGGCGTTGACCTCCTCTGCTCATCTCCTGATCCAGGATCAGCTGTCTGATATGGTGCAGACCCAACCGTACAAAGACCCCAGTGTGACCAGCCTATGGTGCATCCCACCACTGCTGTGGCTTCCTGCATTACGACCCCAATTGAGTTAAAGCATTAGAAACCAGGAGACAATAAGACTTAAGTCAGTCGTCCTGTCGTTGTACAGTGTATCTGCTGTTCCTCAACACACACACACAAACGCACACACACACATGCACACACACAGACACACATCCCTGTCCAGTTTGGACTGACTGACGTCTGTCAGACCAGCATTTGACTTGAGCAGGGTTATCGCAGATCACAGTGTCACATTATGCAGCATGTTTCTCATTAGGCCATGTTTACCATGATGGGCTGTGCAGTGGGCTTGTGTGCCCTCGTTAATCTGAGGCTTGTGACATCCTAAACTGATGTCCCTTTGCCACACAGAGAGCTGCCCTAAATCAGGTCTAGCTGCTGCAAATCCAGTTAGATCGGCAACAAAGCTGCCTTCACTGGTGGAGAGGACATAGGGACGTTCTGACATGGCCCTGACTCGGGCGATCTGCTAGCTGGCTTTCTTGTCTGAGCAGGTGGCGAGAGAGGGACCACTTTTGTCTCCCTCGGGGGTCTTAACCGAGTGCCTTCTCTTAACAGAGAGATTGAGTTAAAGAGGAGCTGTTTTTGGTTGCGAGGGGAGACCTTAGCTCAATGGCCGTGCCTAACAGGATTTGGGTGAGGGAGAGAGACGGTCGTGTTTCTGCTCAGAGGGGCATGCCACAGCTAAGACCATGGCACTGCTCGTGGTGGGCACAAGCACACACACACACACACACAGACACACACACGCAGACACACACAGACACACACAGATCTCTAGCAAATGGATGTTTAATGCATTTACAGTGCTGATGGACTAACCTGATACTTCTGTCCGTCTTCCTCTCAAAGGAAGGCTTCAGCCTTAATCAATACTTGATGCTTTGCTAAACTTCTGTCATTTTCTCTTTCTCTGTGCCTCAAAGCAGTGCAAGTGAGAATCAAATGAATACATGTATACTTGAGCATTTCCCAGTGTCCTAATCCAATCACCAGAGACTGTTTGGGAAACCTCTCAGTCGCAAGGTCTCTGTTACTATCTGAAAAGTCAGGAAGCTGAAAGCGCCATCTTTGGTGAGGTCTCTTGGAAAGGTTACTGGTCTCAACGTGACCTTTTCTGATATAAATAAAGTTTCAGAAACAGCTGTAAAACTCCAGCTCTTGGTGGCTTCTAAAGAAAAATGGACCCAATGAACTTGTTTTTGACTTTGAGTGATATCCAGAATGTTTTCCTTTCTTCCCCAGGCTGTTTCATTCCTCATGTACAGTATGTCTATGGGGAACAAGTCTTTTTTGGGGCCAAATGGCATCATGTTACTCGCAATACTGAGCTTGGCCACTACGCCATATGGCTTCCCAGCTCCTGTGGGCTTGGTCTGTACCTATCATTGTAAACTCGAGGATAATCTCTCTCAGACATTTTAAGAGAATAAACGGGTAGTTATTGAACAAGATATGCCTAGGTGTCATAAACCAATCAACTCATATATGCTAGCTATCACTGATGAACTCGGCTGATAGCCTACAGATTATGTCTTGTCCTGGAGATAAAGAGACTGTTGTAGATAAACCACTATTTACACTAAACCATGTCTTCAGCTATAGAAACTTTAGTCAGGTGGACAGGCGCCAGATCTCAAAGGCTGATTGTTCCTCAGACTCAGTCTCTCACAGCCAGACCTGTCTCCACACTGGGGGCTGTATTTCAGTAACCAATAACAATCGTCTTCGGCGGAGCGGTTGCTAGGTTGTTGTTGTTGTTTCACGTAGGATTGGACGACCACATGCATCGGTGTGACCGGGCAGTAATAAACGAATGACAAGGCTTATTCCGTCGGCTGAGTCAGACTACTCTGACTAAAGAGTGCAGTAGAGTCCCCATGTTGAAAAGGGAAGAGTGAGTGGAGGCTTTTTCCTGGAGGGGTTGGCTGGAGTGTTGGTGACCGCCGGTCCAACTCGTCCACCTCAGGTCAGCGGAGGTCAGGCAGCGTTGGTCTGGGCCAGGGTCGACACATCAGTCGCTCAGACTGACATCGGTCTGACCCAAGCGTGAGAGTCACCTCAGCAATGGGGGGGTGGGTGTGTACATTATGTTCCATGTCGGCAACTTCTCTGTAACTATGTGTGCTCTCTACTGTTAGTCATGCCTCTCTTATGAAGTATTCAGCCCATGTTTATGGCTCTGTATAAGTTCTTAGCCAATAGACAAACATTTTCCAGGAGCTTGCTCGATCGTGTCGTTGAGAGAGGTCAGGGAAGAATTTTCACAGCTCACTTTTCTGGCCCTGTTTTTTTTGCTTCCCTCTGGAATATGTAGGGGTGGGACCTATGCCCACCCCCCATTGCTCTCTGTACAAATAAAGTTTGATTTGATTTGATCCATCCTAGCCCTAATTTTCCAGAGGAAAGCAAAAAAAACAGTTCACCATATCTTTCTCTGGTTATCACCCCTCTCTCTCTCTCTCTCTCTCTCTCTCTCTCTCCCTCTCTCTCTCTCTCTCTCTCCCTCTCTCTCCCTCTCTCTCCCTCTCTCTCTCTCTCCCTCTCTCTCTCTCTCTCTCTCTCCCTCTCTCTCTCTCTCTCTCTCTCCCTCTCTCTCTCTCCCTCTCTCTCTCTCTCTCTCTCTCTCTCTCTGGTTATTGAGTAGGTCTTGGCTGTGTCTGAATATTCTGAATGCGCCAGGTCACCGAACAACTTCCATTCCCACACCACAAAGAGATTTATGAACTTGTTTTGAGCGTCGGTGTGAATGTATCACGCTGCAGCTGAGCGTGTCTGTTCTACTCTACTCTACTCTACTCT
>NW_028176244.1:5000-10000 GCF_949987555.1 Borostomias antarcticus
TCCTGGGGGACCCGTCTGGGCCGGGTGGGGGGGGGGGGGGGTGGCCGGGTGGGGGGGGGGGCGTCTCTGGTCAGGGGTGTGTGTGTCAACAACAGCGGCGGGCGCCTGTGATCTGGTGACACATGAAAGGGGGTCGGCCGCGCCGACAGCCCCCCCCCCCTGTCTACTACGCTCATCCCCCCACCTACACACACACACACACACGTACACACACACACACACACACACACAGAGATTTATGTATTTATGCGCTGCAGTAAAGCTCAAAGGGGCTCTTGGGCTGGAGGGGTTGGGGGGTCTGGAGACAGAGACTGATGGGCGTGGGGGGGGGGGGGTTGACAGAAGATGATTGAAGGCAGTGGAGTGTGTGTGTGTGTGTGTGTGTGTGTATAGGGGGGTACAGGGGTAAAGTTAGGGACAGCTGGAGAGCGATGGCGATGCTGATTCATAGGGCTGCTGTCCTGCCCCCCCCCCCACCCTGCCCCCCCCCTTCCCATCCAAACCTACAGGCCCAAAACCGTTGCGGGATCGTTGTTGTTAGTTGCCGTTGGTAACCCCTTGGTCATAGGGTATCAAAAAATACATGGGAATGTTTTGCAACTACTGGTTTAACTCCCAGACACACTAACAGACGCTTGGAGACTTTCTCCCTCACGCAACACACACGCACGCACACACACACACACACGCACACACACACACACACACACACACACACACACACACACACCAGAATCTTTCAGTGTAGACATTACCAAACGTATCATAGGAAGACAGTAGCCTACTGGGTTCAACAGAACTGTTCATCATAATTTCATGAGACTTCATGCTCCTTCACTGAAGTTCTGATTATAAATGCGTGGGAGTGACCGTTTAATTATGTTTGGTCTTGATATCTCACGTACACACTGTCAAAATCACCAAATAACTCATTGATGCAGACTAAACAAATGTGTCATTGTTTAAATTCCCTTTCTGGAGTCTCGTTGTAGTGGGGAGTGTATGCTATAACCTCCAGCTACAACTAGGTAGAGAGGGTTAGGTGAAGGTTGTCACTTAAACTTTAATTGAACGTTACCAAACCGAATGGTTTAATTGATCTGCCAAGTATCCGTGCACGCAATGCAACATGTCAACACTAGAGGGCGCAAAACAACTGCTCAGCCAGTCAACAGGGGAATGTCCTCCAACCGATCAGATGTCAACGGAAGAGAAAGGAATATGAAAACAAATGCTCAAAGTCTTCGTTTTGAGTCCTCAAAGCAACAATGAGAGTGGGGAGTAGTGGTTGGAACTGTTACCAGATATCCCAGGTATCACATTCACAGATGCACGGGGAAATATCACTTTCCAAACCGACTTAAAGAGGGACTTGCAAGCAGCGTTAAGGTGATATTTGATAAGGTGATATTTGATAAGGCATCATTAGACAGGCGAGTGAGAAAAGAACATTCAATCTGTTGCTCCTATGTTGTTCAGGTGCACTTCTATGCTGTTGAAATTTGAGTGTGAAATGAAAAACGTATGATTTTGTTTTTCAGACAGAAAAGGAGTTACAGGGGGTGTCCCGGTAGCTCACCGGGTAATATGAAGTATAACCATATGAAGGCTTGTCCTTTGCGCGGCGGACCCGGGTTCGATTCCCGGCTCGGGTCCTGTGCCGCATGTCCTCCCCTCTCTCTCTCTCTCCCACGTTTCTTGTCTCTCTACACTGTCCTATACCATTAAAGCTGAAAAGCCCTAAAAAATCTTAAATCTTTAAATCTTTAAAAAAAGAAAGAAAAGGAGTTACAGAGCTTATGCACTCTTTTTTCCACACTTTATTTTCAGGGTCCACCTTCAGATGGTCTGCGTGCCCCTAATAACTACCCATAACCAGCGGTCATCCTAGTTCCTGTTTGAAGGCTAGGCCTATGGTGACCCACAAAATAAATGCCTCTCTTTCACCTCTCTGAAAGAAGATAAGAGAAGCTAGCCGTGACAATATTTATATGAACTTTCCAAATTTCTGCGCTCTCTCTCTCTCTGCCTCCTGGACATTGAGGTAGGCCTTTTTTTCAAGGCGAATTCTGCTACTTTTTTTAGTTGCAGGTGTTACTACCACCACTAGGGGGCAGTATATGTCATGGATAATTCTGTGACACGGCTCTGAAACAGACATTCAAAATCACAAGTTCAAGACCAATCGTCCATCTTAAAGGAATACATCGCTATATTTGGACCTTTACAAACATGTCTGGTGCTAATTCTCCAACTAGATTGACTAAAAGTAAGCTGAATCGTCCAAACAGTCTACTCAGAAAGATAATACATTGACATTTATTACCTTTTAAAACTCGCGCCCCCGGGACACAGCATTCAGTCGAAGTGCGCATGCGCAGGTATAAACAACTATTCCGGCGTCTATGGATATCATGAGTTTTTTAGCTCAATGATATCATGGCGGAGGTGAGAAAACTATGGAGTCAATTTAGTGCCAAAACTTGCACGTGAAAAAAACAACATTGTGAGTGAACATTTCTGCCCCCTGTGTGCAAATACAATCCACATTTGCACTCGCTCGCTGTCTACATTTCCACACTGTCAAAATGTTCACGCTGCAAAAAGTTACACGGTGTCAACAATTACACGATGCAGAGACGGCCTTTTGTCACTTGGGGGGCGGGATGGATTAGACAGTGGCTGATGTCTCCGCTGCTCTGATTGGTCAGACAATAGCTGATGTCGGCTTCTTTGATCGGTGATTGATTGGTCAGCCTCTTCATAGACTCAGACTTGTTATTTTAAAAGGGTGATGGTCCAACCTTGGACGTCAGTATCTTGAGTAGATCTACTGTTGGCATTACCAAGAATCAAATTTGAATTGAAGTGAGATCCCGTCCACACATATAGGCTATGGATATGTTTTTGAAAACAGTATTTTCTCTGTGTTTTCTTGTGGTTTGGAATATGGCTTGAAGTATCTGACTATATATGACTTAATAATAACTTTCATTTATATAGCGCCTTTCATAAAACCCAAGGTCGCTTTACATAGGGACAGAACAGACAAGAGACAAACATGGTAGACAGAGACGCACAACATTAAGAAACGTCTTAAAGTATTCTTACCCAGACTGCACAGAGTCAATCAGATTTTTTTAGTCAGGTTCGAGTCCTAATTAGGATTTGAGTCACTTCAAACAGTGGCATCAGTGTGAACCAGGACACAGACAACGACCAGGAACCCACCGGTCTCTCACTTCTCTCTCCTCTCTCTGAGGATGTCTGGGGCCTCAATAGCCCTTCTGTGTGTCTTTAGAACAAGGGACCGTCATGCTGAGCACATGGCCTTTTCATTCAGTCAGACCCCCAAACTCATAAAGGACCCCTCTATCACCTCAACCCACACCACACCACACCGACACCCTTTTCGGGCAGGGGCCCCTGGGAACCGATGACAGGATGCGGTGTGAATCCCTGCTTTGGCCCCCGGAAGAAACCCACGTTCTCCACCAAACCTGTCCCAGCGTCCCCTGCACCACAAGTGGGGTCCCCATACCGGACGAACGCCGCCGCAAAACAAAAATTTGGCCGCCTTGCTCTCTCTTTCATTTTGTCTTTCTCTCCATCTCTTTCTCTCTCCTCCACACAAAAGAGAAAAGAGGGAGGGATCTCCTTCTGATTGCTCCTGGGAGATTGAAAGCAGAGGAGGGGGGGGGGCGGGGGGGGGTAGTTGTGTAAATGCGATGGAGGTCCCTGAGGCAGCGGGGGCCTGTCCGTCTGGATCTGCCCGCCCAGGGTGTGAGGGAGCTGGGATAAAGGAGCTGGCGGGCCCAGCCTCTCCTCTCCTCTCCTCTGGAGGATCAGATCAGAGCCGGGCGGGCCCCCAGGGGCCGATCTTTATATCGCCAGCCAACAGGATTGTGGGAGCGCGGAGGAGCCGAGCCAATCGCGGCTGGAGTTCGCCTTCACACGTGGGAAAAGAAATCTGGACTCCAGCGGCAGGGATTCACATGCTAAGCAGCGGAGAGGTGGTTTGCCAAGGCGGCCGGGGAGGTTCTTACTGGGTTCTGTGTGGACCGGGCCGACACAGGGTTCTGGTCCAGGCTCGTCCCAGGGAGAACAAACGTACCACTGTTGATGTGTGTTCCCGTGCGTGATGGTGTCCGATCGGTTTTGGGAACACAGTTTTAGGGTGGTCCGTGGACTTCCGTTCATTGTCTGTTGTAAATACGCATTAAAAGCAGTTAAAACTTATTCGTGAGTGCGTATTTCCCCTCTTTTTACTGCTGTTCCTCACACATTACATGTTTACGTGGAATGTGCAAATGCTTTTCTAACTCTTGCTTGCCAACGAACACCTGAGACCAAATAAGTATCTGCTAATCTTTGAACACAGGCGTAGGGCCAGGATAAAAGCACAGCCAGACGTTATCACACCTGTGTTTGGAACATGTGACCAGGGTCAGGTACCATTTCATCTGCCTAAAATGAAAAATATTCACTTCTTGGTGTTCTTCATCTTAAAATGGCTGATTACCTTATCAGAGGGAGAAATGCAGGCGCCTTCATCCTACGGGTGCCAAAGAGGGACATTACATCATCCACCCACTGTGGTCAGTATTCATACTATACTGTCAAAACTCCTACAATCCTACCATATCACGAATGTGTGCTACTTTAGGTAGATGATCATCATCAACATAGCATGTTTCTAGTCTTCTCGCCACCATTTTCTAACATTCAGGCAACTAGTCATACACACTCAGACTGTACTCATATGCATCCATACATCGTATGTTTTAGTGAATGTGGGTGGAACTGTATTGACTGTTTTATGTATGTTCTTGTGTATGTTTTGTTTTTGTTTTGTTTTGTTATGTCCACCATCGAGGACCATGTTGTAAACAAGTGTCTAAGTATGCTTTTATCATGCTATCCTCTGGGATGTACTGTTTCTTTGTACTTTTACCCAATCAATCAATCAATCAATCAATCAATCAATCAATCAATCAACT
>NW_028176244.1:15000-19979 GCF_949987555.1 Borostomias antarcticus
GGATCAGATGAAGATGCAAAACGGTAAGATCTTGATTCGTATGTTGTTGTTTTTCTAGTAGACTACAATACAACTGTTATTATAATTTCTTATTATTATTATTATTATTATTATTTTTAATGGCTGTATCCTCCTTTTATTAAATTCTCCAACCACCAGGGCTGGGGAAATACATCTTATTGTGGACAAAGGGACGGTGGGGAGCAAGTCTTTTAACAAAATGTTACAATAGCCTTAAATGTGTGAATGTCAACCAGTGGGTATGTGAACATAATCAGCCTACAGGATATTGTTGCCCACATCTTCGGTTGAATGAACGTGTTATTATATATATATAATAATAGGCCAGTCAATTCTCTCTCAGTAAACAATCGTAGCAGTTTCTTAGATGAGGCTATTATAAGAAACAGCGGAGCAGAAGACGTTCATTATTCATTAGCTGAACTGTAATTGAAAGGTAGCCTGGCCTGTATTCATTTAGTAATTGGTCAACAACATCTACAGTAGGCCTATAGCTATTTATCAACTAGACAGGGCGTCTTTTCAATGACAGTAGGAGAAACCCTTCCGTTTAGTGCGAAACATACAACCTGACAATTTGAATGGAGATTACGTAAAATATCTCAAATGAATGTTGTCAAAACCGTGTTGCACAGATAACTTGCATGTAGGCCTGTAGCCAGATGTGTAAACATTTGGGTAGCTGTCTTCTGTGTGTCCTTTATTCATAAGTGCAGGTGAATAATATTAATTTGGCTGCAGATCGGTAATCAATTAAGTAAAAATTAAGTGAAAACTCAGGCCAGGGGTGGCTTAGCCTAAATATTTCCTACAGGGGTCCAAACTTGCTAAATTGCCCTCATCCCTGAACAGTGCCTGTCTCTGACCCGTCTCAGTGTTCTGACTGTTGAATGAGGGTCTATCCCAGATAGCAAGCGGATGTGTGGTGATTCTGGGTCATATATGGGCCGAACTAAGCCACAAGGGCCAGATCTGGCCTGGATATGGCCCAGATCCGCTTGCTATCTGGGATGCGTCTGAAACAAGTGAGGTTTTAACAGATTGTGTTGTGCGTGTGCGTGTGTGCGTGTGTGTATGTGTGCGTATGCATGCGTGTGTGTGTGTGTGTGTATGCAAGGGACTGTGTGTGTGTGTCTGTCTGTGTGTGTGCATGTGTGTGTGTGTGTGTGTGTGTGTGCATGTGTGTGTGTGTGTGGGACTGTGTGTGTGTGTGTCTTTGTGTGTACATGTGTGTGTGTGTGTGTGTGTGTGTGCATGGGACTGTGTGTGTGTGTGTGTGTGTGTGTGTGTGTGTGCATGTGTGTGTGTGTGTGCATGTGTGTGTGTGTGTGGGGGGGGACTGTGTGTGTGTGTCTGTGTGTGCATGTGTGTGTGTGTGTGTGTGTGTGTGTGTGTGTGCATGGGACTGTGTGTGTGTGTCTGTGTGTGTGCATGTGTGTTTGTGTGCATGTGTGTGTGTGTGTGTGTGTGCATGGGACTGTGTGTCTGTGTGTGTGTGTGTGTGTGTGTGTCTGTGTGTGTGCATGTGTGTGTGTGCATGTGTGTGTGTGTGTGTGTGTGTCTGTGTGTGTGCATGTGTGTGTGTGTGTGTGTGTGTGTGTGTGTGTCTGTGTGTGTGCATGTGTGTGTGTGTGTCATCCTGGCCCCTGTACCTCGCCTCCTACAGGTCTGTTAGCAGCGTGACCCATGGGCCGGCAGTGTGTGTCTACGCAGACTGGGTTGCAGGGGGGAGATTGAATGCCACTGAGGTCCCAAGGTAATCTCTCTCTCTCTCTCTCTCTCTCTCTCTCTCTCCCTCTCTCCCCCCACACACACACACACACACACACACACCCTCGTTATCGATCTCGACGCCGGTGACACGGCTCCTCGTGGTGACGGCCGGCGGCCAGGGAGTGGTTCGTGACGAGCGATTGATCCGAAGCTCAGAACGGCCTCTCCTCTCTTCCCCTCCACCCCTCCATCCCTCCATCCCCTCCTTCCACCACTCCATCCATCCGTCCACTTATCTCTTCCTCTCCCAGATTGCATTGCCCTTGTTCTTGATGTCTGTGCACGCTTGTGTACTCAACCAGCACTTAAACGCACGACCCCAAGGCCCAAAGACACTTCTAAGTGCACTAAGGACACTTCAGTGAAGGACGCTGATTTAGATAAATAACAGATAAGCTTAAGAAAGCGAAACGCTTCCGAAAAGCTCTCTGGCTGCCGGAAAAACTACTGTTGTCAGAGATAAAAAACTCGGTAGAGCTAGTAAGCTAACCCACCAATGGCCAACCAGCCCTACTGTGTGTGTGTGTGTGTGTGTGTGTGTGTGTGTGTGTGTGTGTGTGTGTGTGTGTGTGTGTGTGTGTGTGTGTGTGTGTGAGAGAGAGAGAGAGAGAGAGAGAGAGAGAGGGGACGAGGGGGATAGAGCACTTGCCTGTCGTGTGTACATGTGTATGACACACTAGCATACCTGTATGAGTGTGATGTGTGTGTGTGTGTGTGTGTGTGTGTGTGTGTGTCACAGGCCGTTTTACCGGTCGATCTGCAGTGTCGTTTCTATCCAGGTCTAAGTAAACAGATCGTGAGGTCGTCTGGCCGGCCGCACCTACACAAATAAACTAGTGTTATTATTATCACTGACCGGTTGACTCAGCATCCAGTATCAGACCCAGTACTGCCTCTTCCTCCCAAACAACCTCTGGGCTGGATGGGTTATTCTGCTCACTCCGTTACACTAGCATCGCAGAAACTGGGATTTTCATGGACTACAGTCTCTAGAGTTGACAGAATGGATCGAAAAACAAAAAACCTCCAGTGAGTGGCGGTTCTGTGAGCCAATGAGAGAGGTCGGAGGTGAATGGCCAGACTTGTTCAAGCTGACAGAAAAGCGACAACTGCTCAATTAATAGTTGGCAACGACAGTCAATCAATCAATCAAAGCTTTATTTGTACGGCGCAATTCATACCCAGAGGCAACACAATGCACTTTACAGAGAACAAGGGAGGTGGGCATACGACCCACCCCTACATATTCCAGAGGGAAGCAAAAAACCAGTAATCACCCGGGGGCCAGATAAGTGAGCTGTAAAAATCCTTCCCTGACCCCTCTCAACAAGGCGATCGAGCTCCTGGAGTATGTTTGTCTACCGGCTAAGAACATTTATAAAGCAATACATTACATTAAATTACATTTCAGAGTAAGAGAGGTTCACATAGGAGTGGACGACGCCGTCGTCTACCTGCTACACAGGGCCCACTCCCATCTGGACAGGGCTGTGACAGTGACGATCTTACTCTGTGACTTCTCCCAGCCCTCACTTCTGGAAGATAAGCTACAGGCCAAGGTGGAATTCGCAGGGGCGGCTGTAGCTCAGTTGGTAGAGCGGGTCGTTCAGTGATCGAAGGGTCAGCGGTTCGAATCCCAGCTCCGACTGTCCACATGTCGAAGTGTCCTTGAGCAAGACACCTAACCCCAAATTGCTCCCAATGAGCAGGTTAGCACCTTGCATGGCAGCTACCGCCATTGGTGTGTGAATTGGGTGAATGCCCCCCTTCCCCCTCCCCGATGACCTGGATTGTGGACTACTTGACCGGCAGACCACAATACGTGTGACTCATGAGTTCTGTCTCGCCCCCGGGTCACTCTCTCCACATCGGACTTCAGGGGCAGCTCAGAGATGTGCCACCTGCAGAAGTTCTCAGATCAATCTGTCATAGCTGGTGACAGGGGGGGTGACAGAGTCAGGCAGCGGCCACCATGCCATCGTGTTCAACAGAGCGTGCAGAGACCGTTCAGCGCACCCTCGCTCGGCATTATGGGCCAGCGAGGGGGGAGCTACTGTAACGCTCCCTGGACCCGACCGGACCGGACATGTGTGTTCTGACTCAGCACTTCTCATTACAGAGTATATGAGGCTGGCGGGGAGGGGGGGTATCTCTGTGTATTCTGCTCTCTCTTTCTCTCTCTCTGTCTCTCTCTGTCTCTCTCTCTCTCTCTCTCTTTCTTTCTCTCTCTCTCTCTTTCTTTCTCTCTCTCTTTCTCTCTCTGTCTCTCTCTCTCTCTGTCTCTTTCTCTCTCTCTCTCTCTCTCTCTCTCTCTCTCTCTTGCTCTCTCTCTCTCTCTCTGTCTCTTTCTCTCTCTCTCTCTCTCTCTCTCTTGCTCTCTCTCTCTCTCTGTCTCTCTCTCTCTCTCTCTCTCTCTCTCTCTCTGTCTCTCTCTCTCTCTCTCTCTCTCTGTCTCTCTCTCTCTCTCTCTTGCTCTCTCTCTCTCTCTCTCTGTCTCTCTCTCTCTCTCTCTCTCTCTCTCTCTGTCTCTCTCTCTTTCTGTCTGTCTCTCTGTCTGTCTCTCCCTCTCTCTCTCTCTCTCTCTATTGCTCTCTCTCTCTCTCTCTCTCTCTCACCCCCATCCCTCCCCCTTTTGGCTATGATATTACTACCCATTAAAGAGATGGGCTGGGCTTTTGCTAAATCACCCATTAGGGTTTAGCAGATGTGGAAGCTGATAGACATGACACACCGGCCTCCCTTCAGAACTATCTGGAAGTTGCTCAGCTACTGAACAAAAGCCTTATTCTCAACATTTCCTGGCGTAGGAGGAAGCGAAACCCGCTATCAACCCAGATAGCATCAGAGACAGACAGACAGCGATAGGACGCTTTCATACGCAGATTAGAGCGTTGGTACAGCAGTCTTATATAACTGTTAGGGGTCTTTCTCATTTCTATTCAGGCTAAAGACTGGCCACCCTCTGAGCCGTGGTGTAGAGCAGAATCATATTCATATTGTTGTCCTGGATGACTGTATGTTATGTTATGTTATTTTATTTATACTGCAGACTGTATCCAGTTTGACCCTGAAAGAAGGAGGTGGTGCATTTATACAGTCCAGTTCGCCGTTAACCGAGTGCCCGGAAAATGGTCAGTTGGATGGAATTAATCTATCTATCTGTCTTGCTTTCACTCCTTCTCGTG
>NW_028176243.1:0-8906 GCF_949987555.1 Borostomias antarcticus
GGGGCCGGGAGGAGGCGACTACATCACCCGTTAAAACCCGGCGATTTGAAAAGCAGACAAGGCGCTAACTGGATCATATATCAGCTGGAGACTCGCTCTGGTTGGACCGGCCGACACGGGGGCCAGCCAATAAAAAGGGTGGTGTGAGAGTTCAAGCCATTAACCTCAGACTGTTGGCTTTTATCGGGGGAGGGGGGGGGGGGTGCTCCTGGGGGGGGGATTACTGGAGACAACAGCCTAGTCTAAACAGCGCTGTAACATACCGACACACTCGCGCACCCACACACACACACACGCGTGCAAGCAAGCAAGCCGCCTGGCAGTCTAATCCATCACTCTGTATTTTACCCCGGTGCGCTGGTGTTTCACCAAATGCATGACACAGCAAATCAACCACACACTGCTTCACAGAGGCATAAACAACAAGAGCAACAAGACATGACTGTGTGTGGCTTGGTGTGTGTGTGTGTGTGTGTGTGTGTGTTGAATTATGCCCTGTGCTGCAAGGGGCTGGGACCCTATCCCTGACACCTCTGGCATAAATGTTAACCTCTTCATTGATTTGCCATTAGAACGTTCCGGAAAACACACACACACACACACACACAAGCGCACATACACACGCATACCTGTAGAACGTTGATATACTAGCAACACAAACGAGCTGTGCTCTGTCTCGGTGTCTCTCAAGCTCACACCTCAAAAGACGGTGTTTTCAACGCACACCGTTCACATTTTCTATTTTAATAAGCGTTCCCAACAACACACTCGTTTCCGTGAGCTCCTTCGGACCCAAATGTGTTTCAAGTTCTCACCATCGAACCTTGAAATCATTCACGCTGTTCCATATGTGATGATTATTGACGGTATTCAAGAATCAATGGCCTAAGAGGAAAGTAGTTTGCCGGAATTGAATTGTAGATCAGATACGACATCTATTTCGTACAACAGCGTACAGATATCTGGGTCACAGAGAAACACTTTGGCATTCAGCGTTCCCTGATCAGACAACATGGCGTTCAGTTTGACCCACCTTTATAGTTGGCGGTCTGTAGCTAAACATAGTTTCAGTCCGATAGCTAGAGAGTTCTCTCTAACTATGACCTTATACACCGGTGGGCAGTGAGCTTCTCAGGTATGTCCAGTTGATCCACCTGACCACGACCAACTAAGGCATGCGCTGAGAATAGCCAGGGCACTTCAGGCAGAAAAAAACCTCTTATTACCGTTGAAATAGCACTTCATGAGGGGGGGGGAGAGGGGGGGAGGGGGGAGAGGGGCAGGTGGGGGGAGAGGGGCAGGTGGGGCCTCGACAGGGAGATTGGGACCAGACCAGACAGCTCAGCCTGTTAGGGTGGAGAGGTGGCAGAGCACTAGTGGAACAGGCACTTCCACCGGGCCTAAGTAGCAGGAAACAGCTGTCGACAAGGTATCCAGGAGATCACTCTACTACTGCTGAGAGAGACTCTACGAGAGAGGGAGGAGAGAGAGAGAAGGAGGTAGAGAGAGGGAGGAGAGAGAAAGAGGGAGAGAGAGGGAGAGAGAGAGAGAGAGGGAGGACACAGAGAGAGAGGGAGGAGGGGAGAGGGAGAGAGAGGGGGGGGAGTGAGAGAGAGAGAGAGAGAGAGAGAGAGAGAGAGAGAGAGAGAGAGGAGTAAGACGGGAACAATAAGACGAGACAATGCCCTGCGCCAGACAGAGAGGTAGAGAGATGAGGGAGGGAGAGAGAGAGGGAAAAAAAGATGGCGTGAGACGGATGAGTGGTGAGAGGAGAGGAGGGTGAGGTGTAATCAGTAGGGGTTAGATGGATGTGAGCTCCCTCCTGACACACACACACACACACACACACACACACACACACACACACACACACCTACACACACACACAGGGTGGATTGGCAGGCTGACGTATATGCGGCCAACCTGCCAGCATGTCCATTATTAAACAGCGGTTCAAGCCCGGGTCTAGGAGGAGGTCTCTCCTCTCCTCCCCCCTCTCCTCCCCTCCTCCTCTCCTCCTCTGACATCTTCTCACCAGGAAGCACCTCTGCTTTCAGCTTGGCTATCAGACTTGGCAAATGTCAACCGTCAATCAGAAATGACTCTGCTCGCGCGTGACTTCCTAGCGATTCTCTCGCAGGGACAATAGTGACTGCAGGATATTCCAGGACGTTCAATATGCGGGAGATGCGTTCACGTGACGAGCGCATCGCTATGGAAATACTAGCCTATCTGTTCTTGGAACGAGCAGACAGAGCTGATGAGGACGAGAGTATTTCCTCTGTGTGTGTGTTTGTGTGTGTGTGTGTGTGCGCATGTTGGGCTGATTACACATTCATGGGGGCTGGTGAGATGGCCCGGTCAGGGGCGACTCCTACACCCCCACCTCACCCCCAGGGAAGATGGACCTCCCTGCCTTGCACACACACACACACATGCACGCACACACAGACGCGCACACACAGACGCAGAACACACAGACACGCACACACACGCACACACACACACACACACACACACACGCACACACAGACACGCACACACACAGACGCAGCACACACAGACAGAAATGCACACACACACACGCAAGCACACACACAGACACGTACGCACACACACACAGACACGCACACACACACAGACACGCGCACACACAGACACGCACACACAAACACACACACACTGTCCTCAGGGGGGCGAACCTCCCTCTCCTGGTCTCCTCAGCTCAAAACTGGATCCTAGCCCCCATGTGCCTCCAGCTCCCACTAGGAGCACACATATCCAGGGCAGAGGGGGGGGGAGGGCGTCACCAAAAGCCCCCCAGGAGGGCTCTCATCCAGGGCACAGCTTTTCCTCACACCCCCGCCCCCGCCGAGCAACAACCGTGGAGTCTGAATGGCCTATTTCCATATCTGCTGCAAATATGCATCAGATATGTAGCACCTAATGCTAGGCTAGGCTAGGCTACAGATAGGTTAAATCCAGGGGCCTAGCTACTGTAGGCTACAAATAGGCCAGGCTAGCTAGGTTAGCAGGTGGATTAGGCTAGCTAGGCTACAAATAGGCCAGGCTAGCTAGGGTAGCAGGTGGATTAGGCTAGCTAGGCTACAAATAGGCCAGGCTAGCTAGGTTAGCAGGTGGATTAGGCTAGCTAGGCTACAAGGCCAGGCTAGCTAGGTTAGCAGGTGGATTAGGCTAGCTAGGCTACAAGGCCAGGGTAGCTAGTTAGCAGATGGATTAGGCTAGCTAGGCTACAAGGCCAGGGTAGCTAGTTAGCAGGTGGATTAGGCTAGCTAGGCTACAAGGCCAGGCTAGCTAGGTTAGCAGGTGGATTAGGCTAGCTAGGCTACAAGGCCAGGGTAGCTAGTTAGCAGGTGGATTAGGCTAGCTAGGCTACAAGGCCAGGGTAGCTAGTTAGCAGATGGATTAGGCTAGCTAGGCTACAAGGCCAGGGTAGCTAGGTTAGCAGGTGGATTAGGCTAGCTAGGCTACAAGGCCAGGGTAGCTAGTTAGCAGATGGATTAGGCTAGCTAGGCTACAAGGCCAGGGTAGCTAGTTAGCAGGTGGATTAGGCTAGCTAGGCTACAAGGCCAGGCTAGCTAGGTTAGCAGGTGGATTAGGCTAGCTAGGCTACAAGGCCAGGGTAGCTAGTTAGCAGGTGGATTAGGCTAGCTAGGCTACAAGGCCAGGCTAGCTAGGTTAGCAGGTGGATTAGGCTAGCTAGGCTACAAGGCCAGGGTAGCTAGTTAGCAGGTGGATTAGGCTAGCTAGGCTACAAGGCCAGGCTAGCTAGGTTAGCAGGTGGATTAGGCTAGCTAGGCTACAAGGCCAGGGTAGCTAGTTAGCAGGTGGATTAGGCTAGCTAGGCTACAAGGCCAGGGTAGCTAGTTAGCAGATGGATTAGGCTAGCTAGGCTTCAAGGCCAGGGTAGCTAGTTAGCAGGTGGATTAGGCTAGCTAGGCTACAAGGCCAGGGTAGCTAGTTAGCAGGTGGATTAGGCTAGCTAGGCTACAAGGCCAGGCTAGCTAGTTAGCAGGTGGATTAGGCTAGCTAGGCTACAAGGCCAGGGTAGCTAGTTAGCAGGTGGATTAGGCTAGCTAGGCTACAAGGCCAGGGTAGCTAGTTAGCAGGTGGATTAGGCTAGCTAGGCTACAAATAGGCCAGACTAGCAAGGCTAGGCTACAAATAGGCCAGGCTAGCAAGGCTAGGTTATGAATAGGCCAGGCTAGCAAGGCTAGGTTATGAATAGGCCAGGCTAGCAAGGCTAGGTTATGAATAGGCCAGGCTAGCAAGGCTAGGCTACAAATAGGCCAGGCTAGCAAGGCTAGGTTATGAATAGGCCAGGCTAGCAAGGCTAGGTTATGAATAGGCCAGGCTAGCAAGGCTAGGTTATGAATAGGCCAGGTTTAGCTGGATTACCAATCTAGATGGTAAATGGTAAATGGACTGCACTTATATAGCGCTTTTCTCACCCCTAAGGGACAAAGCGCTTTACAATGGCCTCTCATTCACCCATTCACACACACATTCACACACCAATGGCCGAAGCTGCCATGCAAGGCGCCAACCTGCTCATTGGGAGCAATTTTGGGGTTAGGTGTCTTGCTCAAGGACACTTCGACATGTGGACAGTCGGAGCTGGGATTCGAACCACTGACCCTTCGATCACTGAACGACCCACTCTACCACTGAGCCACAGCCGCCCCAAGACTATCTGGGGTTATGAATATAAGCAAAGCTAATTTTGGGAACGCGTTGGCTAGACCAGCTAGGCGAGACACAGCCCTGAACAGTGTTATTCTGGGCGTGCTCAGCTCTGGTGTTGCTGTGTTGTCCTGTTCTCGCTGGTTGCTCCAGCTGTTGTTGCTCATCGTTAGGCGGAGAGGGGAAGGCAGCAGACATGTCGGGCGGGCGGGCGGGGAGGCGGGGAGCGCGACGCCCCCAAATAAACTCACCACGGCGACAATACATCACAGGCAGCCTCCTGTGCTGTAGAGAAGCCAGGGAACGCTCTACGCTGTGACCCGTACACACACACGCATGCACGCACGCACGCACACACGCACACACGCACGCACGCACGCACGCACACACGCACACACACACACACACACACACAGGGAACTCACACAGACATGCACACACATACACAGAAATGCACACACGGATACAGGCACACAAGCTCACACAACAGACATGCACCCACCCACGCACACATACACACACACACCTGCCTCATACTCAAACACACCCTCACAGCCATCGCATATCCCTCACCAGCTCAACCACCAGGCGGGGTGCTGACATTACACTGTGCTGTTACAGAGGTCCAGTACTATCCAGGTAGCAGGCCCCTGCTAAAACAACACACAACGATGGGTCCAACCAAGGAACTCGCAAAACACACAAAGACTATTTGCTTGTGTGTGTGTGTGACTGTGTGTGTGTGTGCATGTGTAGTCATGCATGTGTAGAAGTTAGAGAAATAATTTAAAGGCTCTACGAGGAGTTTCGGGAAGTGGAAGTGTTTTCCGCCCAAAAAGACCACATTTCCCATGAGCCTCCCCGCGTAAACCTTAGCTACCTGAGCCGGGTGTTTTGAAGACGGAACGATGGCCACCGACGAGGTAATAACAGGTCTTACTAGTAACGTTACTTTTATATACATACATATTTAAATGATTCTTCGTCTTGTCGGAGGCGTAGGCTACTGCAGTAAATCGTTTCGTCATTCCAAGGAAGTTCTGGACGACCCGACCACAAAATAATAATCTAAAAACTGATTAATGTAATTAATGTAATGTAGATTCACCCATATTAAAATGAGACTGTTTTGTAACCAAAAATAAACTCCTTGGGGTACCTTTAATATATATATATATTATATATTTTTTTTTCTTCTTTTTTTCATAAACCGTTTTACACATCCATCAGAATAACATTAGCCAGTAGTCAGTGAGAAGCTTTGAGGAGCTTTAAAGAAAATAAGCTTATTTTAGAGAACATTAAAACACATATTTATATAATAAACCCAAACGCACTTGATGGGAGATCACAGATGTGTCAGAGCTGCTGGGGAGTCGGGGGGAACCAGGAATATGATGGAAACTAATTTGCTGTGGAGCGGATTTGAGAAGAGGCTGAGGAGGAGGACTGGGAGAGGAGGAGAGGAGGAGGAGGAGGAGGAAGTCTGTCTTTGAAGGTAGAGCTGCGGAATTGGCTTTGATGTGTTTTGAGGTGTGTGTGTGTGTGTGAGGTGTGTGAGGGTGTGTGAGGGTGTGAGTGTGTGAGTGTTTGTGAGGGAGTGTGTGTCTATGTGAGAGTGTGCAGGTGTGTGTGGGTGTGTGGTCCTTGCTTCCTCCCTCCCTCCCTCCCTCCCTCCCTCCCTCCCTCCTTCCTCCCTCCTTCCTTCCTTCCCTCCCTCCCTCCCTCCTTCCTTCCTTCCTCCCTCCCCTCCCACCCACAGCGCCCCGACAAGACAACATGCAGCTCAGCTAAGCAGATGTGATGTGAGGGCGGTGTCACACTTCCTGTCCCATCAAACAGACCCCGCCACGTCCACGCCCATAACACCACGCTAGGGACAACACAAAGAGAGGCTCTACAGCTCCCTTGTATATTCCAACTAGTGAATCCTCCCTGGCGATACAGATATCAAACGCTCTAGATAGGACATATTGAGCCATCATAAACCACGGTAACGCCGAGGTAACCGGGAGATAACAAACCACGTTTGTCACAACTCTTAATATCTCCGGCGCAGATCCGCTACGCGTGCCGCTTCTCCACTCCCATCCCCGTCCTCGACGAGGACAAAAGGAACCAAAAGAAAATAAAGAAAATAACTAGCTAGTGAAAAAACAAGGGATAAAAAAAACTAAAAACTGCTACTCCTCCTCTTCCTGGATAAAAGGATATGGTGAGATCGGAGGGATAAACAACAACAGTGTCTCTACAGAACCAACGACAACAAACAAGCAAACAAAAGCTGATGCTAGTTACACTCCGGCCTGGGTGGGCGACAGCCAAACAAAGCGCTATTCAAGCGTGTGTCATTTCTCCCGGCTTCCTGTGGGCGTCTGACACAACTCACCCTGTTTTCATTGAAGGGAAATAACCATCACAAACAACCTCAAGAGGTGAGGGACGAGCAAAACTTCGCATTCAAATTCTATTCTTCTAAAATGTAAGCCGCTGCTGTTCACAGCTATCTACTGTTCTGAGCTCTCGACTTTAAAGCTCTGAAAACATTTGGGGGAAAAAAATTGGGTAGAAGATGGGAAAATGGTCTGGTACTGATCCAAGACCAGCACTCCTCTGGGAACCACACCTCCACCTGCCCCGGGCTCACTGTAGGCCCTCCATTCTCCCTCCCTCTGTATCTCTCTCTCTCTCCCTCCGTCTCTCCCTCTGTCTCTCTCTCCCTCCCTCTGAATCTCTCTCTCCCTCCCTCGGTCTCTCTCTCCCTCCCTCTGAATCTCTCTCTCCCTCCCTCGGTCTCTCTCTCCCTCCCTCTGAATCTCTCTCTCCCTCCCTCGGTCTCTCTCTCCCTCCCTCTGAATCTCTCTCTCCCTCCCTCTGTATCTCTCTCCCCTCCCTCTGTATCTCTCTCTCCCTCCGTCTCTCCCTCTGTCTCTCTCTCCCTCCCTCTGAATCTCTCTCTCCCTCCGTCTCTCTCTCTGTCTCTCTCTCCCTCCCTCTGAATCTCTCTCTCCCTCCGTCTCTCTGTCTCTCTCCCTCCCTCTGAATCTCTCTCTCCCTCCGTCTCTCCCTCGGTCTCTCTCTCCCTCCCTCTGTATCTCCCTCTCCCTCCGTCTCTCTCTCCCTCCGTCTCTCCCTCTGTCTCTCTCTCCCTCCCTCTGAATCTCTCTCTCCCTCCCTCAATCTCTCTCTCCCTCCCTCTGAATCTCTCTCCCTCCCTCGGTCTCTCTCTCCCTCCCTCTGAATCTCTCTCTCCCTCCCTCGGTCTCTCTCCCCTCCCCTCCCCTCCCTCTGTATCTCTCTCTCCCTCCCTCTGAATCTCTCTCTCCCTCCCTCTGTATCTCTCTCTCCCTCCCTCTGTATCTCTCTCTCCCTCCCTCTCTATCTCTCCCTCTGTATTAGGGTTGCAAATTTCAAAAAAACTTCATTAATCGATAACTGTTAACCTTAAACGATAGTCGATTAATTGATAAGAACGTCACACACTGGACTGTGCTGTGTTCGCTTCATTTTTCTTTGTCTTCTTCCGCTGTGTCGTTGAAATTTCCCGGCATCCCAATTATCCTTCCCTACATGGCGTGGCGCCCTCAGACCTTAAATCATGATTACATTTCACGCAACTCCCGTTGATAACGTTTGTTCCCAAAAAAAAGTTCTGTTCCATTAACAAGCAATTAATCAAGTAACCAAATCTTACTTGAGTAAAAACTGTATCTCTCTCCCTCCCTCTGTATCTCTCTCCCTCCCTGTCTCTCTCTCCCGCCCTCTGTCTCTCTCTCTCCTTCCCTCTCTCTCTCTCCCTCCCTCTGTATTTCTCTCCCTCCCTGTCTCTCTCTCCCGCCCTCTGTCTCTCTCTCTCCTTCCCTCTCTCTCTCTCTCCCTCCCTCTGTATTTCTCTCCCTCCCTGTCTCTCTCTCCCGCCCTCTGTATTTCTCTCTCCCTCTCTATCTCCCTAATCCTCTCCTCTCCCTCTCCTCTTTCTCTCCTCTTCCTAACCCACTCCTCTTCCTCTCCCTCTCCTCTTCTTCACCCTCTCCTCTTCCTCTCCTCTTCCTCACCCTCTCTTCTTCCTCTCCTCTTCCTCACCCTCTCCTCTTCCTGTCCTCTTCCTCACCCTCTCCTCTTCCTCTCCCTCACCCTCTCCTCTTCCTCTCCCTCTCCTCTTCCTCTCCCTCACCCTCCTCTTCCTCTCCCCTCTCCTCTTT
>NW_028176242.1:0-10263 GCF_949987555.1 Borostomias antarcticus
GGTAGAGTGATGTTAGATGTGTTGGTAGTGATGTTAGATGTGTTGGTAGAGTGATGTTAGATGTGTTGGTAGAGTGATGTTAGATGTGTTGGTAGTGATGTTAGATGTGTTGGTAGTGATGTTAGATGTGTTGGTAGTGATGTTAGATGTGTTGGTAGAGTGATGTTAGATGTGTTGGTAGTGATGTTAGATGTGTTGGTAGAGTGATGTTAGATGTGTTGGTAGAGTGATGTTAGATGTGTTGGTAGAGTGATGTTAGATGTGTTGGTAGTGATGTTAGATGTGTTGAGAGTGGTGTTAGATGTGTTGGTAGATGTGTTGGTAGTGATGTTAGATGTGTTGGTAGTGATGTTAGATGTGTTGGTAGTGATGTTAGATGTGTTGGTAGTGATGTTAGATGTGTTGGTAGAGTGATGTTAGATGTGTTGGTAGTGATGTTAGATGTGTTGGTAGAGTGATGTTAGATGTGTTGGTAGAGTGATGTTAGATGTGTTGGTAGAGTGATGTTAGATGTGTTGGTAGTGATGTTAGATGTGTTGGTAGTGATGTTAGATGTGTTGGTAGAGTGATGTTAGATGTGTTGGTAGTGATGTTAGATGTGTTGGTAGTGATGTTAGATGTGTTGGTAGAGTGATGTTAGATGTGTTGGTAGTGATGTTAGATGTGTTGGTAGTGATGTTAGATGTGTTGGTAGTGATGTTAGATGTGTTGGTAGAGTGATGTTAGATGTGTTGGTAGTGATGTTAGATGTGTTGGTAGTGATGTTAGATGTGTTGGTAGTGATGTTAGATGTGTTGGTAGTGATGTTAGATGTGTTGGTAGTGATGTTAGATGTGTTGGTAGAGTGATGTTAGATGTGTTGGTAGTGATGTTAGATGTGTTGGTAGAGTGATGTTAGATGTGTTGGTAGTGATGTTAGATGTGTTGGTAGTGATGTTAGATGTGTTGGTAGAGTGATGTTAGATGTGTTGGTAGAGTGATGTTAGATGTGTTGGTAGTGATGTTAGATGTGTTGGTAGTGATGTTAGATGTGTTGGTAGAGTGATGTTAGATGTGTTGGTAGTGATGTTAGATGTGTTGGTAGAGTGATGTTAGATGTGTTGGTAGTGATGTTAGATGTGTTGGTAGTGATGTTAGATGTGTTGGTAGAGTGATGTTAGATGTGTTGGTAGTGATGTTAGATGTGTTGGTAGTGATGTTAGATGTGTTGGTAGTGATGTTAGATGTGTTGGTAGAGTGATGTTAGATGTGTTGGTAGAGTGATGTTAGATGTGTTGGTAGAGTGATGTTAGATGTGTTGGTAGTGATGTTAGATGTGTTGGTAGTGATGTTAGATGTGTTGGTAGAGTGATGTTAGATGTGTTGGTAGTGATGTTAGATGTGTTGGTAGTGATGTTAGATGTGTTGGTAGTGATGTTAGATGTGTTGGTAGAGTGATGTTAGATGTGTTGGTAGTGATGTTAGATGTGTTGGTAGAGTGATGTTAGATGTGTTGGTAGTGATGTTAGATGTGTTGGTAGAGTGATGTTAGATGTGTTGGTAGAGTGATGTTAGATGTGTTGGTAGTGATGTTAGATGTGTTGGTAGTGATGTTAGATGTGTTGGTAGTGATGTTAGATGTGTTGGTAGTGATGTTAGATGTGTTGGTAGAGTGATGTTAGATGTGTTGGTAGAGTGATGTTAGATGTGTTGGTAGAGTGATGTTAGATGTGTTGGTAGTGATGTTAGATGTGTTGGTAGAGTGATGTTAGATGTGTTGGTAGTGATGTTAGATGTGTTGGTAGTGATGTTAGATGTGTTGGTAGTGATGTTAGATGTGTTGGTAGTGATGTTAGATGTGTTGGTAGAGTGGTGTTAGATGTGTTGGTAGTGATGTTAGATGTGTTGGTAGTGATGTTAGATGTGTTGGTAGTGATGTTAGATGTGTTGGTAGAGTGATGTTAGATGTGTTGGTAGTGATGTTAGATGTGTTGGTAGTGATGTTAGATGTGTTGGTAGAGTGATGTTAGATGTGTTGGTAGTGATGTTAGATGTGTTGGTAGAGTGATGTTAGATGTGTTGGTAGAGTGATGTTAGATGTGTTGGTAGTGATGTTAGATGTGTTGGTAGTGATGTTAGATGTGTTGGTAGAGTGTTAGATGTGTTGGTAGTGATGTTAGATGTGTTGGTAGTGATGTTAGATGTGTTGGTAGTGATGTTAGATGTGTTGGTAGTGATGTTAGATGTGTTGGTAGTGATGTTAGATGTGTTGGTAGTGATGTTAGATGTGTTGGTAGTGATGTTAGATTTGTTGGTAGTGATGTTAGATGTGTTGGTAGTGATGTTAGATGTGTTGGTAGTGATGTTAGATGTGTTGGTAGAGTGATGTTAGATGTGTTGGTAGAGTGATGTTAGATGTGTTGGTAGTGATGTTAGATGTGTTGGTAGAGTGATGTTAGATGTGTTGGTAGTGATGTTAGATGTGTTGGTAGTGATGTTAGATGTGTTGGTAGTGATGTTAGATGTGTTGGTAGTGATGTTAGATGTGTTGGTAGTGATGTTAGATGTGTTGGTAGAGTGATGTTAGATGTGTTGGTAGTGATGTTAGATGTGTTGGTAGTGATGTTAGATGTGTTGGTAGAGTGATGTTAGATGTGTTGGTAGTGATGTTAGATGTGTTGGTAGTGATGTTAGATGTGTTGGTAGAGTGATGTTAGATGTGTTGGTAGAGTGATGTTAGATGTGTTGGTAGAGTGATGTTAGATGTGTTGGTAGAGTGATGTTAGTTGTGTTGGTAGTGATGTTAGATGTGTTGGTAGGGATGTTAGATGTGTTGGTAGAGTGATGTTAGATGTGTTGGTAGAGTGATGTTAGATGTGTTGGTAGTGATGTTAGATGTGTTGGTAGAGTGATGTTAGATGTGTTGGTAGTGATGTTAGATGTGTTGGTAGTGATGTTAGATGTGTTGGTAGAGTGATGTTAGTTGTGTTGGTAGTGATGTTAGATGTGTTGGTAGGGATGTTAGATGTGTTGGTAGAGTGATGTTAGATGTGTTGGTAGAGTGATGTTAGATGTGTTGGTAGTGATGTTAGATGTGTTGGTAGAGTGATGTTAGATGTGTTGGTAGTGATGTTAGATGTGTTGGTAGTGATGTTAGATGTGTTGGTAGAGTGATGTTAGATGTGTTGGTAGTGATGTTAGATGTGTTGGTAGTGATGTTAGATGTGTTGGTAGTGATGTTAGATGTGTTGGTAGTGATGTTAGATGTGTTGGTAGAGTGATGTTAGTTGTGTTGGTAGAGTGATGTTAGATGTGTTGGTAGAGTGATGTTAGATGTGTTGGTAGTGATGTTAGATGTGTTGGTAGAGTGATGTTAGATGTGTTGGTAGAGTGATGTTAGATGTGTTGGTAGAGTGATGTTAGATGTGTTGGTAGTGATGTTAGATGTGTTGGTAGAGTGATGTTAGATGTGTTGGTAGTGATGTTAGATGTGTTGGTAGTGATGTTAGATGTGTTGGTAGTGATGTTAGATGTGTTGGTAGAGAGATGTTAGATGTGTTGGTAGTGATGTTAGATGTGTTGGTAGAGTGATGTTAGATGTGTTGGTAGAGTGATGTTAGATGTGTTGGTAGAGTGATGTTAGATGTGTTGGTAGTGATGTTAGATGTGTTGGTAGAGTGATGTTAGATGTGTTGGTAGAGTGATGTTAGATGTGTTGGTAGTGATGTTAGATGTGTTGGTAGAGTGATGTTAGATGTGTTGGTAGAGTGATGTTAGATGTGTTGGTAGAGTGATGTTAGATGTGTTGGTAGTGATGTTAGATGTGTTGGTAGAGTGATGTTAGATGTGTTGGTAGTGATGTTAGATGTGTTGGTAGTGATGTTAGATGTGTTGGTAGAGTGATGTTAGATGTGTTGGTAGTGATGTTAGATGTGTTGGTAGTGATGTTAGATGTGTTGGTAGTGATGTTAGATGTGTTGGTAGTGATGTTAGATGTGTTGGTAGTGATGTTAGATGTGTTGGTAGAGTGATGTTAGATGTGTTGGTAGAGTGATGTTAGATGTGTTGGTAGTGATGTTAGATGTGTTGGTAGTGATGTTAGATGTGTTGGTAGTGATGTTAGATGTGTTGGTAGAGTGATGTTAGATGTGTTGGTAGAGTGATGTTAGATGTGTTGGTAGAGTGATGTTAGATGTGTTGGTAGAGTGATGTTAGATGTGTTGGTAGAGTGATGTTAGATGTGTTGGTAGTGATGTTAGATGTGTTGGTAGAGTGATGTTAGATGTGTTGGTAGTGATGTTAGATGTGTTGGTAGTGATGTTAGATGTGTTGGTAGTGATGTTAGATGTGTTGGTAGTGATGTTAGATGTGTTGGTAGAGTGATGTTAGATGTGTTGGTAGTGATGTTAGATGTGTTGGTAGTGATGTTAGATGTGTTGGTAGTGATGTTAGATGTGTTGGTAGAGTGATGTTAGATGTGTTGGTAGTGATGTTAGATGTGTTGGTAGTGATGTTAGATGTGTTGGTAGTGATGTTAGATGTGTTGGTAGTGATGTTAGATGTGTTGGTAGAGTGATGTTAGATGTGTTGGTAGTGATGTTAGATGTGTTGGTAGTGATGTTAGATGTGCTGGTAGTGATGTTAGATGTGTTAGTAGAGTGATGTTAGATGTGATGGTAGAGAGATGTTAGATGTGTTGGTAGTGATGTTAGATGTGCTGGTAGTGATGTTAGATGTGTTAGTAGAGTGATGTTAGATGTGATGGTAGAGTGATGTTAGATGTGTTGGTAGTGATGTTAGATGTGTTGGTAGTGATGTTAGATGTGTTGGTAGAGTGATGTTAGATGTGTTGGTAGTGATGTTAGATGTGTTGGTAGTGATGTTAGATGTGTTGGTAGTGATGTTAGATGTGTTGGTAGTGATGTTAGATGTGTTGGTAGAGTGATGTTAGATGTGTTGGTAGTGATGTTAGATGTGTTGGTAGAGTGATGTTAGATGTGTTGGTAGTGATGTTAGATGTGTTGGTAGAGTGATGTTAGATGTGTTGGTAGAGTGATGTTAGATGTGTTGGTAGTGATGTTAGATGTGTTGGTAGTGATGTTAGATGTGTTGGTAGTGATGTTAGATGTGTTGGTAGTGATGTTAGATGTGTTGGTAGTGATGTTAGATGTGTTGGTAGAGTGATGTTAGATGTGTTGGTAGTGATGTTAGATGTGTTGGTAGAGTGATGTTAGATGTGTTGGTAGAGTGATGTTAGATGTGTTGGTAGAGTGATGTTAGATGTGTTGGTAGTGATGTTAGATGTGTTGGTAGAGTGATGTTAGATGTGTTGGTAGTGATGTTAGATGTGTTGGTAGTGATGTTAGATGTGTTGGTAGTGATGTTAGATGTGTTGGTAGTGATGTTAGATGTGTTGGTAGTGATGTTAGATGTGTTGGTAGTGATGTTAGATGTGTTGGTAGTGATGTTAGATGTGTTGGTAGAGTGATGTTAGATGTGTTGGTAGTGATGTTAGATGTGTTGGTAGTGATGTTAGATGTGTTGGTAGTGATGTTAGATGTGTTGGTAGAGTGATGTTAGATGTGTTGGTAGAGTGATGTTAGATGTGTTGGTAGTGATGTTAGATGTGTTGGTAGAGTGATGTTAGATGTGTTGGTAGTGATGTTAGATGTGTTGGTAGTGATGTTAGATGTGTTGGTAGAGTGATGTTAGATGTGTTGGTAGTGATGTTAGATGTGTTGGTAGTGATGTTAGATGTGTTGGTAGAGTGATGTTAGATGTGTTGGTAGTGATGTTAGATGTGTTGGTAGTGATGTTAGATGTGTTGGTAGAGTGATGTTAGATGTGTTGGTAGTGATGTTAGATGTGTTGGTAGAGTGATGTTAGATGTGTTGGTAGTGATGTTAGATGTGTTGGTAGAGTGATGTTAGATGTGTTGGTAGTGATGTTAGATGTGTTGGTAGAGTGATGTTAGATGTGTTGGTAGTGATGTTAGATGTGTTGGTAGAGTGATGTTAGATGTGTTGGTAGAGTGATGTTAGATGTGTTGGTAGAGTGATGTTAGATGTGTTGGTAGTGATGTTAGATGTGTTGGTAGTGATGTTAGATGTGTTGGTAGTGATGTTAGATGTGTTGGTAGAGTGATGTTAGATGTGTTGGTAGTGATGTTAGATGTGTTGGTAGAGTGATGTTAGATGTGTTGGTAGAGTGATGTTAGATGTGTTGGTAGTGATGTTAGATGTGTTGGTAGTGATGTTAGATGTGTTGGTAGTGATGTTAGATGTGTTGGTAGTGATGTTAGATGTGTTGGTAGTGATGTTAGATGTGTTGGTAGTGATGTTAGATGTGTTGGTAGTGATGTTAGATGTGTTGGTAGTGATGTTAGATGTGTTGGTAGTGATGTTAGATGTGTTGGTAGTGATGTTAGATGTGTTGGTAGAGTGATGTTAGATGTGTTGGTAGTGATGTTAGATGTGTTGGTAGTGATGTTAGATGTGTTGGTAGTGATGTTAGATGTGTTGGTAGAGTGATGTTAGATGTGTTGGTAGAGTGATGTTAGATGTGTTGGTAGAGTGGTGTTAGATGTGTTGGTAGTGATGTTAGATGTGTTGGTAGTGATGTTAGATGTGTTGGTAGATGTGTTGGTAGTGATGTTAGATGTGTTGGTAGTGATGTTAGATGTGTTGGTAGTGATGTTAGATGTGTTGGTAGTGATGTTAGATGTGTTGGTAGTGATGTTAGATGTGTTGGTAGAGTGATGTTAGATGTGTTGGTAGAGTGATGTTAGATGTGTTGGTAGTGATGTTAGATGTGTTGGTAGAGTGATGTTAGATGTGTTGGTAGAGTGATGTTAGATGTGTTGGTAGTGATGTTAGATGTTAGAGTTGGTGTGTTGAGCTGAGTTGAGTCAGTGTGGTCAGGGCTGCTCTGGTGCTCTGGTTCTCTGGTTCTCTGGTGCTCAGGTTCTCAGGTTCTGAGATGTTGGATGTGGAGGGGACCGTCCCCTGATCCTTGGTGACATGCCTGATGTATTCTTTTGAAGTCGCTGGCTTGAAACAATGACTCCTCATTCAGGACACGTACCAGCACGCTGTTGGGAGAGCGCTGTGTGTGTGTGTGTGTGTGTGTGTGTGTGTGTGTGTGTGTGTGTGTGTGTGTATGTATGTGTGTGTGTGTGTGTGTGTGTGTGTGTGTGTAAGGTGGGGCTGTGTGTGTGTGTGTGTGTGTGTGTGTGTGTAAGGTAGGGCTGTGTGTGTGTGTGTATGTGTGTGTGTGTGTGTGTGTGTGTGTGAGTGTGTAAAGTGGGGCTGTGTGTGTGTGTGCGTGCGTATGTGTGTGAGTGAGTGTGTAAAGTGGGGCTGTGTGTGTTAATCACTCTAAACCAAAGTTAGCGTTGTGTTCAGTATTAGTTAGTGTTGTGTTCAGTATTAGTGAGCGTTGTGTTCAGTATTAGTTAGCGTTGTGTTCAGTATTAGTTAGCGTTGTGTTCAGTATTAGTTAGCGCTGTGTTCAGTATTAGTTAGTTAGTTAGTTCAGTATTAGTTAGTGTTGTGTTCAGTATTAGTTAGCGTTGTGTTCAGTATTAGTTAGCGTTGTGTTCAGTATTAGTTAGCGTTGTGTTCAGTATTAGTTAGCGTTGCGTTCAGTATTAGTTAGCGTTGTATTCAGTATTAGTTAGCGTTGTGTTCAGTATTAGTTAGCGCTGTGTTCAGTATTAGTTAGTTAGTTAGTTCAGTATTAGTTAGTGTTGTGTTCAGTATTAGTTAGCGTTGTGTTCAGTATTAGTTAGTGTTGTGTTCAGTATTCGTTAGTGTTGTGTTCAGTATTAGTGAGCGTTGTGTTCAGTATTAGTTAGCGTTGTGTTCAGTATTAGTTAGCGCTGTGTTCAGTATTAGTTAGCGCTGTGTTCAGTATTAGTTAGCACTGTGTTCAGTATTAGTTAGCGCTGTGTTCAGTATTAGTTAGCGTTGTGTTCAGTATTAGTTAGTGTTGTGTTCAGTATTAGTTAGCGCTGTGTTCAGTATAAGTTAGCGTTGTGTTCAGTATAAGTTAGCGTTGTGTTCAGTATTAGTTAGCACTGTGTTCAGTATTAGTTAGCACTGTGTTCAGTATTAGTTAGCGCTGTGTTCAGTATTAGTTAGCGTTGTGTTCAGTATTAGTTAGTGTTGTGTTCAGTATTAGTTAGCGCTGTGTTCAGTATAAGTTAGCGTTGTGTTCAGTATTAGTTAGCGTTGTGTTCAGTATTAGTTATTTAGTTCAGTATTAGTTAGCGCTGTGTTCAGTATTAGTTAGCGTTGTGTTCAGTATTAGTTAGTGTTGTGTTCAGTATTAGTTAGCGCTGTGTTCAGTATAAGTTAGCGTTGTGTTCAGTATTAGTTAGCGTTGTGTTCAGTATTAGTTAGCGCTGTGTTCAGTATTAGTTAGCGCTGTGTTCAGTATTGACGTTGTCGTCAGCTCCAGCCTCCTGAACATCAGAGCCACGCAGCACGTCACAAACAGGATGATGACAGGACGGACGAGGTCTGTATCGCACGCCATCATCCACCGCAGCCTCGGCAATCATCCCCCCCCCCCCCAATAACCACCACGGGCGTCGTCAGCCGTCGTTTCTAATTACTGAATGAGCTCAATCACACGTATTGTGGACCGATCCCTCGTTTCGAGCCTCAAGACAAACAGGAGCGAGATACGAGGGGCTGGATAGACGCCAGAGGGCATTATGGGAAACGGCGGCGGCTCTGAATAGCCGCAATTTCTCTCAGAACAACCCTCTAATCAGATGGCATGATCCGGCTACCAGCGCCGCCCGCCGACGCTGCACACTCCGGAATGCTCCGGGGACGTCGGGGTGGGGTGGGGGGGGGGGCGAGAGTGTGTGAGAGGGAGCAGGGAGGGGGGGAGGGAGGGAGGGAGGGGGACAAGTGGGTGCAGCTGGTGGTCTTTGTCTCTCCCGGCCCCTCCTGCGTCGGAGCTCCAGTGAAAGGTCCTCACGACGGGGCGGAGAGGGGGATGAAAACAAGTGCCCCTACAAGCCCCCAGTAATCACATGCTAATGTGATTGTCAGGAAATAAAATTGGAGAGATCGGAAATTGCGCCAATTCTCCGCCATAAATGGGGCGACGAAAAGGGGGGGGAATATCCACCCTCTTTATATGAATAGTGATAAAAAATAAATAAATAAAATCTTGATAAATCTCAGTAAAAAAGGGAATTGAGACGTGAAGAGAGTGTTTTGGGGAGGCGGGTGAAAGGTCTTAGAAGGGTGTGTGTGTGTGTGTGTGTGTGTGTGTGTGTGTGTGTGTGCGTGGAGGGGGGAGGGGCGGGGGCGTGATGCTTCACACCTGCATCCTAGGCCGACTCTTCCACTGCGATCGAGGCCGCGTCCCGATCGTGTTCTTCGCCTCCTTCCCTCGCCTCCTTCCCTTGTCTCCTCCCCCCGCTCGTCCGTCCTCCCTCCCCGACGGTCTCGTGCGAAATCAAAACACTGCAGGCGTTCGCTTGAACCGCGTGCTGCTCCCAACCACCTCAGCTCAGCGCTCGGCTAACGACAGCGTTGGCCTCTAACGTTAACTGCGGCATTTCAGCGACATTTCTACCGCTTCGCTCACATCGTTAGTTATCCGGGGGAACATTCTGCACCCCCCCCCCCCCCCCCCCAATATTACATTACAATACATCCTGCTCTCCCCCCCCAATATTACATTACATGAGTCAGGGATTCATTCCATTCAAGCCGGCCGTGCGGAGTCTGTGTCCGGTGGCGGGGAACGTGGGGAACATGGGGAACGCGGAGAACATGGAGAACGCGGAGAACACGGAGAACGCGGGCGCGTTCTCGTTCAAAAGACAGCGGCGCTTATCCGAACGCCACAACACCTGATGACTCAGCAACTCACCTTGGCCCTCGGACGGCCGGGGAGAGGGAACCCTAAAAGAATAGAAGGAGGGATGGGTATTATTAGAGGAGGAGGGAGAGAGAGAGAGAGGGAGAGAGAGAGAGAGAGGGAGGGAGAGAGAGAGAGAGGGAGAGAGAGAGAGAGAGAGAGAGAGAGAGAGGGAGGGAGGGAGAGAGAGAGAGAGGGAGAGAGAGAGAGAGAGGGAGGGAGAGAGAGAGAGAGAGAGAGGGAGGGAGAGAGAGAGAGAGAGGGAGAGAGAGAGAGAGAGAGAGAGAGAGAGGGAGGGAGGGAGAGAGAGAGAGAGAGAGAGAGAGAGAGAGGGAGGAGTAATCAAGGAGGAGTGTTCCCTGTGGTGCAGACAGTCACTGTACATTATGGAAGCACACA